>NW_026018508.1:2378181-2382438 GCF_020466585.1 Dendroctonus ponderosae
AAATATTACGTTGTTTTGCAGTTGTAATTTGTCATGCTTTGATTGGCTAATAGTCTGCCAAATCATCATGAACTACTATAACTATTGCTTAATAAGACAATGAATTCAATTAAATTGCATCTTTAGGACCTAATATATTCAGGAAGTAAAATAAATTTCCTGTACTTTCAAAGAAAGCCTTAGTAAAAAGTTTAACCCCAATTTTGTCTTGTATAGTAATAAATAGAATTATACCAGTTCAGAATTTTCCACCCTGTACTATTCTCATATAATTCAGCCTGCTGCATATACCTACTAGTTTTAGATAAACCTAAGTCCGTGGAATATATTGCACGTGCGAATTAACTGGCTTCAATGTGGCTATTATTTCCCTGTTAGTATGTTGTTGAGGATAAAAAACACAATATCGCGTGCCCTATTTGCATGCAATCTGTTAAGTATTTTATAGTAGCTGGTGTTCTTTGAATTTATTTGGATTTTACGTTAAGTTCTAGACGAAAGAAATGCAATTGTTACCTACTCATGTTAAATACTTTTTCTTCGTCAAGTAGTATAATTTACAATTCAGTCGATGCTTTCTAAATTATAACTTTTGTATAGAAAAGCGAAACAACTTTAAAGACTATAACGCATTTAACTAGCGCTTGGTTAGATTAAATATTCAAGGGTTGAATTAAACCACACCTTTGATCAATATAGGTACACACTTTCACACAAAAAATATCTCGTTTAATTGGATTTATCTAGATCCTTTTAGTTTTATTTAGGAATATGTCCTTTCCTTCTCTGTTAAACTGATCATATCTGCTAAATATCAGAAGATAAGTATGACACTCTTAGTTTCAGTCTTACGTAGAATTCAACGTAGAATCAAAATATCCAATAAAAATAAGCAACTGAGCATTTATATCTAAATGCTGTTTAAATATTTTGGGAGATGCAAAAAGAGCAATGAGTCCAAATCTTTAGTTATTTAGGCATGAATCATCAAATCAAAATTTCGGGGACAATTAATTATTCGTTGCTAATTACACTTTCGTTTCCTTTCGGGTCAAAGTTATCTATTAAATGACCATCTTGTATTTGTTACTATTTTCCACTTGGTTGGTTGGCTTATGTGGCCACTGTTCAAACCCGTTGTGGAAATAGATCTTACGTTTGCCATTAATCATAATAATTGGATATCATTCTTATTTAAGCAATAACACGTAAACAAAAATTTCTAAAATCTAAGTTTCGTTTTAATGTTTGTCTAGGCCTACTAATAATATTCCACGGCGTCCAACTTAAAATAAATTACTTCATGAAGACATCTTAACCATGAACAATTTTAAGACAGACTAGTGAACTAAACGATGTTTATAAAATTTAAATTCGTTTTTATTATATTGATTTAATCACCTGAGAAGGAAAACTTTAATTTGCAAAATCAATATTAAGCAAGAATATTGCTTCTCATTTTCATTCTCCCATTTATAGATCTAGTTGACCCACGCATATATTCGCAGGTATATAAATTGGTTATCATTTTCTGATACCACCAGYCTTAACGTAGGARAGACACTTGSGAAARATTTTGACATAGAATCGAWTAAACTTACATATTTGCCATATTCAACTTGATCTATGAGACAATTTGTAWTCTATGAACATACTAATTTATACTAAAAACTTTGTGCCTGACTTTTGTATACTSGCTATAAAATCCWACWCTACCATGGAGCAAGATCGTAAAAAGAAACATAGTTTTAAACATTTAATTCATGTMTAAAGCGATGAAGCCCACTASGGAGACAATTATGCAAAAGCAGAATGAATTCTGATTTWAAAAAAAWTTAAAAAAACAATTTTTTTTTAAAGAAAACTCATAAAAATTGTACTTCCCCTGTCTCTCAATGAGATTAAACCTTTTTTTAATTATGTGTTATTAATTAATTATGTTAATAACCATAGCCCAATAAATACTATCTGGGCATGGTAGTTCCGTCTGATGACTCTTTGCTAAATATATTTAAATTGATGGGAGGGTTGGTAGATAATAATTAGATTGAAGCATCTTAAAAATCGGTAAGTCTGCCGAAAGAATGTCATGCATGAAAACATACATGTTTTATACTGAATTACCAGTGTTTCCAGTACAGCAAGTTTTTATTGTTCAAGCCGAGATTTCAATTGTGCTATGGTTCGTTTTCAATCTACGAAAGTTATGATATTGCGAGATTTAATTAACATGGTTATCGTAACATTGCAAGTTATTCAAATAGAAGACATTAAAAGAACGGAAAAGTTCAAGTTTAGTATGGCTATAGATATGTAAAAATTGATCAGTGAAAAAATCTTTCAAAAATATGTATATAGTAGCAAAAATACATCAACAGTAGTATTTTGTCAGTAGATAAAATTCAAGTCAGAACTAATTAATTTTTTAACATGTTCACATTAACCGGAAGTCGCTTTATGAGTAGGCATAACTTGTATCTTTATGATACCCTAAATTCCCATATCATAAGCATCAGTAATTTTTAATCATAATTTTGAATTTTTTTGAGGACCGTCTAACAGGATCAGACTTTTTAATTTTTTGATTCGTAAGATTTGTTGTTAAAGATAATTCCTGTTTTATTGGGTCTTTCCTTGTTTTATTAGGTGCTCTTTCAAGATCATCTGACCTAGCGCGTGTATTTCTTTTTGTGAATAACTATAATTCTAGCAATTCCTGATGTATATAATAATAGATATAATAATAATAATATGGCTTTAATCAACGTGATTACTGTCTTCAATGCATATTTGTTTATGCGTTTTGAGCAGAAAGGGTGAGATGCTAATAAACGTGGTCGGCTTAAAAAATTACCACTTAAGCGGCTAAGAAACAATTGTTGTAAATTATTAAAATAGGCTGCTAGAAGACGCAGCAATAACTTCTAATTACGCATTGTTGTCGATTTTAGTAACAGCCAGAAGTATAAAACTAATTTTCTCTATTCCGAAGAAAATTTGGCCAAAACTTAGCTCTATTTATGTAAACTGGTATATGATCAGTATATAAGAAATAACGCTTTATTTTCTTCCACTTAATTGAAAATTTGATATTGAATCAAAAAAGGGTTCAAATAATTCTACAGGGTGATTCAAAATTGGCGTCATTCCTCTGGAGGTGTTATCTGGCGCTGTTATAGGAGTACAGAAAAAATAATAAAATAAATTAATTGTCATTAAAAACTGAGAAATTTGCAAAAAACTATATCAGAAATACGGCAGCAATGTTTTTCAAGGTAATCTGCCTAAACAACATTGCGCAAATACCTGTGGTTTCGTAATTATTTAAAACTCCGGTAACCATGGAATTATACAGACTGACAATAAGATAGACAAGGATAAACGGTAAAATCAACAAGATTTGTTGACGACATGTCAACCTGTTCTCATAACCTCGAATATGGGTGTTTATAAATAAACCCTACAACACCAAACATTTGAAGATGAGTGATTGGTGTGAGTTCTTCCAGCTTCTGCTATGTTAGGGTAGCATTTCCCCTGAACTAATCGTATATCCTTAAATTCGTGAAAGGAAATTCAAAGTAAGTCACAGTTTTACAAATTAATGCTTAATAACAAAGTTGAAATTCGATCTTCAACTGTTAATATCTTCTAGAAATTTTCGAAAAAAAATGTCAATGTTTTACGTATGGTCAAAATTAACTTTTATAATGAGTACAAATTTAACTGTGTTGCTTAGTTTGAGGACATGACCAAGCAGTTAGATAGAGATCTTTTTTCTTCAAAAAAGGTATACCTTATTTTTCTCGACATCTCTTACGGCATTTGAGATAAAACACTTTTCGTGGTCTCTTCTCCTTTCTTCTAGTAAACAACTTTATTATTATGAACCAAGCGAAATGATCAAAATGCGTCCCATTTGTTTCTATCACTTTGCAAAATTTGATAACTAAAATGTGCAAACATTTTGCACATTTCAACAAAATTTTACGAACGCCAAATAAACGGTGAAATAATTCAAAATAAATTTCTTTTCTATTTTGGAGGCACATAATTCCATAAGGCAGTCAGATCCGAAAATTTTTTATATGAAATACCGGCTGTATCTTCAAGTCTTCTGTATGCCCTATGATTGTTGATCAACAATTTCGGAACACCCTGTAATACCTGTTTGGAATAATTTTCGATTTGTACTTGGTTATTACACGCAGGATATTTTGGAACAAATACGACAAAATCTAGTGAGGTGGTATAATT
>NW_026018508.1:2383437-2386560 GCF_020466585.1 Dendroctonus ponderosae
CTGTTAGGAACTGTCATTGTTATTGGCTTTTTGGCAATTGCTACAATTTTCAAACGCAGTTTTTGGGAAGTTGCATGTTTCACAAATCATTTCAAAAAGATTCAAAACCTATTCCAAAACCTTTAAAGGGAGATACGCAAAAGTTTATATATCTTTAGACATTGTACTGTGTTGGAACTGTGTTTTGCTAATAAAACATCAGAAATTCCGAACCTTCAAAGACATTCACACAAAACGCGTAATTTTGTATACAGTGAAACAAATCTTTAACAATATTTGGACCCTTCAATCCTTACTTGCTATAGCTGTGCTTATTTTATTTATCTAATCTAGAAATTACGGGATGTGAAAAGTCTTGCAGAATAAGAAGCATTTTCGTCCGGAATATGTCTGGCTAAAAAAACCAAGTGAAAAATTGCTAGATCCTTTCGCCGATGCGATGTTTATAAAGCATTCAAAGCGCTAATTACAAAGATAATTTTTAGTGTTCTCGTGGCTATCTAAGGAAATAAATTTCATATTTTCGACAGACCACAATCCAGGTACTAATTCCTATTTAGACATTATTTATTGCACTGACAAAATTAGATCGCAAAGTGGTTGTCTTATGATAAATTGGTATAGAGATGCGGGTTAATTAAGCGTCCACGGAAAGCTCCACTTACTGCTCAGACTATGGGGCATTGTAAATAATTAAAGCTCCTTTCTGTACCACTTGTTACATCCCATTTGTTGTTGCTGTGATGTTAGATAATCTCAAGCACAAAATTGATTAAATATTAGAATTGCAGAACAGTGCAGTAAACTGTCTATAAGTATTTTCACTGTGTATAAGTGAAAGGAAGTAAGACTATGCGGATATTGAAAATAGTAAATCATTTTAAGTTGGTTAAATTGCAAAGAGTTGTTCAAAATTTGTCAAAAATGTCAATATTCGCTTTAGCCATTGCACTTTTGCTAGGTAGCCGGTAGCTAAGAACATACGGCAGACAAATTGCCCATTAAGCGAAGGTTTCGGAGGATAAAAAGTTTAGTTTTTATGCCAGTTTTACAAAGCACTTTTGCAAAATGAAATTCCGCATGTAGGCAATATTCTTTTTCTACAATATATAATCAATAAATATGCCAGCACTCTCCAACCGACTTCTGCATCTTCATGTGGTTTCTATTTGGATTTACCGGATGCTTCAATTTTATATTAAGACTTTAACAGTCGATATACTATTTCGATTTCGAATTTTAAGCTAAACGGTATATATGAACATATTTTCAGTTATCAGATGATTTTTTTTAATAAAGGGAAAAGTAACTCAAACGTATAAAATATGAAATGTGCAAAACTAATGAAATAAATAACGACGATTTTAACGACGATGATCATGGTGACGAAGAAAATCCTGAACCCGAAATCGTGATATCGAAAAGGGACATTTTCAACCAAAGACCAGACGAGCTTTCTGATAGTATCATAGAGGAAATAGTGTTAGCATAAAAAAACACACAAAATAATAAAGCGCCAAAGAAAGACAACATAGTTACAGACGCAATAAAAATAGCAGGTCAACATGTCTTGCCAAAAATAAAAGAGCTTTTTAGTCTCTGTCTATTCAATAGTAAAGTCGCCAAAAATTGGCATAATTCCATTGTAATCTTGCTTCACAAAAAGGGAGATATAGCAGAACTAGAGAACTTTACTCTAGTCATCTTTACAAACTGTTTAGTCGAATTATAACCACCCGATGGGAAAATAAATTGAATTTTTATCAACTTGTGGAACAGGCAGGCTTTCGTGATGGATTTTGAATGAATGACTACATGGAAATACGACCCTTATAACTATTAAACGTGGTATTCGGCAAGGCGACACGATGTCACTAAAACTGTTTATTCAAGTCATGGAGAGTGCATTCAAACAACTGTATTGGAGTCAGAGAGGTATAAACACAGATGACAAGAACCTAAACATCTTACATTTTGCGGATGATTTAATGCTGTTCTCTTACAATTTAGAAGAAATGCGACTGATTTTGCCGTACCTGCAAGAGGTGTGTGGAAAAGTCGGTCTTAATATAAAAATGTCAGAAACACAATTTATGATAAACCTTGTTTCCAGCTGTGGCTTGAAGATTGGCTGAAATTCAAATGGTGGATAGATATGTGTGCTTTGGCCATGAGGTCAGCATCTCAAGGAATATCCAGACAAGCGAACTAAAGTGAAGCCTTACTCTCTCATGGGCAGCTTTTGGAAGACTTAAAGACGTTCTCAATAGTAATAATTCTCATTCTCGGCAATCTAAAAGGAAGGGTTTTCGCTCAGTTCGTGTTTCCAGTGCTATCTGAACCCTTAGCACTAACAACAGCACCAGCTAACAGACTTAGAGTTACACAGAGGAATATGGAGAGATCCAGCCTTGGTATGACCTTAAAGCACCACATAAGAAACTAGGATTTGCGCGGAAGAACCGGTGTCGGCCATGTTGTTGGAGCTACTTCGAAGCTTAAGTCGAACTGGGCTGGCCATGTTGCAGGGATGCGGGATATCCGATGGAAAAAGAGGCTTCTTTAGTGGAGACCTAGAACGGACAAGCGAAGTAGAAGAGCAGCCAACAAAGGAAACTCCACCAACACGCAGGGCAGTGCCAACTGTCACCGCATCACAGCCATCAGTCGGCCAAAACAGCAGGAGCTACAGCAGAGCCGTACAAAGAAACCTGCCGCCCCAGCAAGCCCCCCAATGTCAACAAGGAGGCGAAAACGGCCATGAACAGCTGGCCTAAACCATTCAGACCATGCAAAATCAAATGCAGACATTCATGACCGCCATGCAAGCGCAAATGATTGCACTTATGAGCAGTCATGTCTAGACTGCTCAGGCCCAAGTCTCTGTGTGTCATGTCTTGAAACTCTAACGGAGTGAAGAACAAGAAAATAGAGCTCCAAGACTTCCTGGACAAATACAGCGTCGGTGTGTGCCTAATCCAGGAAACCATGCTAAAACCTGGAGATAGGTTCACACTTCGCAACTATCAGACACACAGAGCAGATATGCCAACTAGGGGCGGAGGCACACTAGTCGCGGTGAAAAGGTCCATCCAGCACCATAAGATCGTCAAACCTTCGGCA
>NW_026018508.1:2387559-2409121 GCF_020466585.1 Dendroctonus ponderosae
CTGAATGATGATGATGATGATGAACCATATCAGCATCAAAATCAAACTAGGTCTTGTTAGAGCCTTAAACAGAACTTCATATAATAAAATTAACTACGCCTTTAAGAAAGTTTTGAACGTTTTAAAATTGCATCCACGATATAATCTCACGGATAGATAGCCGATACGAGTTTGTGTATATTATTTAACACAATATGCTAATAGTAGAAAGAAGCAAAGAAAAATACTTTTTTTATATTAAAGCTCCTCTTAGGAGGAGCTCTCAACTTAGACCAAGAGTTATCGCAAAACAGTATATCGCATACATTTATAAGCATGATAATTGAGAGCTTATGTAAATATAAATAAATAGTAGTTTTCGATTCAAGGGCGACAAACGGATTTTTGCCCTCGTATGCATTTTAAATTCATTCGAATAAAAAAATGTTTCTTTAATATTCAACAAATTTTTGGGTACAATAAAATTTTCAAAAAGTAGTTTTGAGCGTACCTATTGTTAATTGAATTATAAATTGTATTTGTAAATATTCTTACTTTCATGCTTTTTTTCTGTGATAAAAAAATGGATTGAGAATATGGGGAAATCTCGCACAAGATCTTTTTAATACTTTTACGGAACTTAACCCGGCAATAACAAACTTGTCCCAAAAATAAAAAAGTTTCTAAGCATGCCACATAATTACAAATAACTTGAAATCGGTCAGCAAAAACGGATTTTAGCCAAAAATATTTTCTACATAAAATTTCCCGAAAAATGTTTTTTTAAATTAAAATAGTGTATCTTTTTTTTGTTGAACGGTCACTCACTTGAATTGAAATAAGCCAAGGAAATGCGAACTATATATCTACAAATAGAAAAACAGTTAAGAATCCTTTTATGGGATTTTGCTAGTAGATCGAAGTCAGTACTGCGAAGTGGAAGATACCATTATATGTGTTATATGCAAATGTATTATCGTGTAAAGTGGAGTCAGACTTTGCAGATTGGTTTAGGATTGTTTGCAAAATGATATCTTTATTATGTTGTTGCACTTTATTTATGTTTTTTTATTGCTTCTTCTTGAAAATCTAGCGGTACAGAAAACCTACAGTATTTGATCCGTTATTGTGGCATTTACTCAGGCTATTACGGCACATATTGATTTATTCTATTTTTAACTATGGTTTTGCATTTCAAAGCAAACTTTTCTCGCTGGCGTGAGAAACACAAAACTTATGAACATATAAAATAGAAATATAAACACGTAGAAGTTAAACTCATCTAATCGTTGGATTGTTTAGCGGCACGTAAGTCATGTCTATGATGGCAATCTATAATGTTCATCCTGGCTCTTTAAGAACTAACATGTACCACGTTGCAATGCTAGGCTTAAATGTTGAATATCAGATAATAATATAATTTATGATTGGTTGCGTTAATTGCATACGCATTCTGTCTGCTTTCATAATAAGTAGGTGCTGTACCGATATGAAGTAGCCAGGACATACTCACTTACAGATTGCCGATTCAATACATTTTGCACTTTTTTCCTTTTGCTCAAATGATTGATAATTTTAAATCGCTTTCCCTGTGTTGTATTCTACCTATTGGCTTCGCACAGATCTATCGAAAGACGAAGGTAGAACCGGCTTCAACTGTTTCTGTTTCCGAATTGAACGGTTTGTATTATGGTAGGCCATAAATTCCATCATTAAAAAACAGGTTCTCAGTCAGTAAGAGAGCATTTAAAATATTATTGCTCCTTGCAACAAAAATCACATTCTTCCGGCTAAAAAATAGTTTGGTGTGAAAAACATTGTTCAATAAAGAATCAATAGCAGGATTAAAATGTATTTCTTACATCGCTCATGTTCTTYATTAGTCCTTGCTCTAGATCGCCCTATGTGTGATAATAGTTCCCTTGATTTTACTTCTAAATGCCAATACAAATAAAYAAATTTTTAATATCCGCTGGATTGGAAAAAATCRAAATATCATTAATTTAGGAAGCATGGACAATGCGACTGGTTGTGAGTTGGGTAGATGTCCATAGCTTGAATATAAAACTTGAAACTTAGAGATTTCTTGCTTTCAATATAAGCGAGTTAGTATATTTTAGTTTTAAAAAGTAAATGAACTCTCAGGCAAATAAGGCACTTCAATAGTAAGATATGTAAGTTTATTTATACGGACATAATAGTAGCAGATACCAATCTATTCGATTACTATATCTTGCAATATTTGATCCCAATATTTTTGCGATCTACTGTTCTAAGAATGGAGTGCATATCCATTCATTTTACAGGTAAACTGCGTCTGTTTCATTCCGCARCGATCTGAACAAGCAGTGATTGTRAAATAATTTTGTAAGAYTTRCAATAAACTAAATTTAATTTGCTTCACAAACAAAAGTTATTTTTTTATGGAAAACCGTGTACAAGCAGTGCTTTTACTTGGAACATCCAGAAGTAGCTCACCTACTTATATTTTAAASTATTAAATAATTTTRAACAAGTATAGTGAAAGCTCAGAAGTATAATAAATGAAATAGTTGCAAAATGACTTTACATATTTCGTTTTTATTAGTCGGYGAAACATTGATCAATAACTAGTGTAMTCTATAATTTACGATTTSGATTAAAAGAAAACTATCTACTGCCAGCTCAATTCAATCGAATAATTTAATATTCATGAGGTCGATTCTATAAATTACTTCAAGTAACCGATTTCGATTCGTTTATCAACCACTATTTCATATCCGGATGCAATTGATTAAAAATTAAACATTAAACCACTGAAGCATTTAGTTAATTGATCAGCACTTGATAACCAATGTTACCATCAAATATTTATAATTACATGTCGGACATTGAAATATCGGTTGTCTGATTTATTGCAACTTTTGTTCCGTTTTTTTTAAGTGTTGGGAGGTTACTTAAATTAAGTAAATTGAGTAAAATAAACCGTTGTTTGAAACCCTCTTAAATTTAGAAGAATTAGTAAATTTTACAGTGATCATTTCGACTGGCTTTTAAAAATACCTTCCAAGTTCAAACCATTCAAATTGTAAAGCGCCGCAAAACAGCATAAACGGTATATTATATTTAAAAATTGTGTTTGAGACGCTCCTCAAGCGAGGCGAATGAATTATTTCCATTGAGCATTTAAAGTCAGCGATATAAATTTTCCATATTGGATTACAGTTATATCGATGGTAGGTGCATTTATTTATGTCCGAACTGGAAATATTAAAAACCCGCACAAATAGCCAGTAATAAATTTGAGCAAAACAGCAGATATTGAAACTTAGCAGGTATCCAGCAAGAACTTCTATAAAGTACCTCAAGACTCACAAAGTTATTCTGACATTTTTGCGAAAAATAAGCTAATATACAGCCATTATTAACATTATTAACTAGGCGTAGAGGTGGAAAAGATATAGTGTATATACAGAGTGATTCTACAAAGTGCGGAAGAAATCATACTACAAAATCCTCGACGTAAAAATATCCCGATCTAACCCAACTTACCTTTAGTTTTCCATAAGCCTATGTTTCTTTAATAAGTAAATGGTGCATTAGAACTAGTAAGTTTTTCGGGGTTTTCAAGCACGATTGGCTTGCATCATGCTTATTAACAAGGAAAGCTACAAACGTGTTCAATCATTACCAGAATTGGGCTTAGGTAATACACAAACTTAATTTTCCAAATCCATATAGCTCAAAAAGGGGTTGCCATATTAGCTCTGGCTTTAATACCTTTTTATTTAAAAGTCGCAAAAAGTTATTCAATTTTAAATGTTTGCAAAGTATCGCAAGTGGAGATGAAATGAAAAGCAGCTTTTTTATCAGCATCAAATACTTCTTAACCGAACAGCAGAATATACCAATATTTAAATGACATATTTATCAAAACTAAAATAAAATTCAATTTTTGTTCTTCATTTTTCGGGAAACATGTACTTTTGTACTGGCGCGCATTCGGTTGGATCGCCGTATTTTTTCGCGAAATTTTCTATGCTTCTTCTTGGTATGCTTCTCATGAATATTTACTTGGTGCGTGGAAAATGCATGAAAAAACGTTTAGCTTTTCGACTTGGTAAAACTTTAAACTTTTTGTTTGAAAAAAACTTAAAACTATTGTGTGCTCAAATTTGGCTTTCAGCAGGGCGCAAAAGCGAATCTGGAACCGTTTGAGGYTTAGCAACTCCGCCTCACAGCATTTATCGCTGGATAATTTATATTCTTTGTTTCTGAAGCGATGAGCTTGATGAGATGGTTCTCTTGCTAATAATGCATAAAATGTTAACAAAAGTGCACTATTAATGGTCGCACCATATTAAGCAGTTCTTCAGTCATAACATTCAGTCATATTCATTTTGAAAAAAAATTGAAGATTCGATTGAGGCGCTCGCCATCTCATTTTATAGATGTTTTTATTACCTACAAATCATCTCGTGGGGGCATTCCGATTGCTCCATTAGTTTCAAAGTTATAAACAAAAAAATACAAWAATCGCGTTGTTTTCCTATAAACTGTTAATAACTAACATATGGGCCGGAAATTCGAGTGGACAAAACATACATACCTATTCATCTGCTCATTWTATTTTATATCATCGCATAATTAGTTTGCTACAAGTCTTTTTGTCCCACAAAAATKCTATACAGCTTGGTCTAAGACCTGATAGATAGTCTGCCACTGAATAATTGCTACGTCTGGCGGATATACCCAATTTCTGTACAGATTGGGCCCTGSAAATTKTACCCTACAGGKTGCCGCGTGAGGGGRCCGCTTTAAAGTAATTTGTCGGAAAAATGAAGAGTCCAAAAATGTCAAAAACGGACCAGTGAATGAACTCAAAAAAGAAACAAATTTACTCAAAACATTCAAAAATTCACTTCTTGCCCAAAGCGGACTGACTCGGTTAATTACATTTGCAGCGAGTTTCATTAAAATCCTTCACATCATTCAAGCGATATCGAGAAGAACATAATTTTTTGAAAACTTTGATCATTAACAGCAGAGGAACCAGACATTTTTCCTTAATACAAGTTAAGTCTTATTTTGAGCCAAAGAATGACCCACTACCCTTTTGATCATGTGCTTATGGAGCCCCTATATATTTGAATATGTTTTGTTTAATTGACAATGAAACCGTAGCCACCGAGGATTTAGAACGATCGTAGAAGTATTTACTAAAAATGAGGTTAATTTTACGTCGGCATCACATTGACAGCAAAATTTATAACACACTGTCCAGATAAAATCTATATTAAATGTAGACGTGTAAAACAATTAAGAATTTTATTGATAATAAAATTTATCAATTCGCAGAAATCTCCGATTGAAGGTATATCTGGGAAAGTATTTATAGAGGATTTAAGTATTTGCTTATGTAAAGAGACTACTTATAAGTCTAAAAATACGTTTTATATGAGCTCCTGATGTTCACTTAAAAGTTTATATTGCGAAGCAGGAAACCAATAATTACTTTATGTTGGTTTAAGCATTTTCGTAGGTGTGACTAGTGTACAGTGATTTTTTCCAAAAAGTGTCAAATTGCAAATATTTGCAATTCATGACCTGCCCCATATTTTAAACTGAATACAAACGATGCCAACTTTCACATCGAAAATTAATCGATGAATAAGTGTTATGGATCGGCTCAATTAATTTTTTAGTCGGGATTAGTAATCGAAAAACACAACATGTAATCGCAATATAAATATCTATCGCATGCTCTATTAACTTCTCACTGGGAATTATTAATGAAACATTAACAGCAACCAGTAACCCATTTATACCAGCTTTGCTCGCCCTCTAATGCATGTTAAAATGAACGCAAATTAATGTAAGCTTTGCAAAACTGCAGGCTTAAGTATTCTTTGATTATTAACACGCCAATTAACTTCGAACGTTATAACTGTTTTCCTCAGATATTGATGTTCAGGTGTTCCGGAACAAAGTGCAATTTTTCCGATTCATAATGTTGCATATACGACGTGCAAGACAATTTTGAAAGTAGATTTTCTGGAGAACGGCTCATTTCAGAGAGATGTGACAAGTAGAACTGTTTTACGTAATTTTGAACCCTCTTTAGTTTTTTTTAATCATACACAACAAAAAGTGGAAAATAAAAAATGAAAGGTTATTAAGTAGATGACATGAGTGCGTTTAATCGTTTAACATTAAGGGATGTATCTCAAATTTTTAACAATAATACAAATGATCATAAGTAATAAGTATGCCAAATTTCATAACAATGGGATATCCATCAAAAAAAATTGTTAAAAAACTGTTTTTTCAAAACTAACTTTAACGTCCTTTATATCCGTTATTATTGAGTTTTTGCAAAAGTGTTATAGGAACTTGTCACACTCATTTTTGCTGTAAATTTGCCTCCTTAGTGGCGATCGCACCTTTTCCGAACAGCCTGTATTCATAGAAGTAGCATGACACAATTTTTTTCTTTAACACTACAAGCAACTTGTTCCTTAATAACTGACGCTAAAAAATCATTAAAATGTGAAACATTAAATGTTTTTAGTCGGTGAAACTATTATATTTGCCTTAATTAATCGGAGATCACTGGTTAACAAAATAATTTTACTAGATCGTAGAATGTTGATCATTCATAGGGTTGTTTAACTTTGTTCGTTAATTGTCATTTACATTGTTTCATTATTTTAAAAAAAATTTGCACTAAATATTTTCCGACTTACGGCCATTGAGATATACAGGGTTATTAAAAATTGACGTCATTCCTCTGGGCGTGTTGTCTGGGGGTGTTTTAGGAGTACAGAGAAAATAGTTAAAAAAATTAATTGTTATTAAAAACTGAGAATTTTGCAAAAAACTAAATCAGAAAGGCGGCAACAATATTTTACAAGGTAATCTGCCTAAATAACATTACGTAAATACCTGTTGCTTCGTAATTATTAAAAACTCCAACAATTCAACAGGATTCGTTGAATGTGGGAACGAACTTCGAAATGATAAATTGTTTGTAATTAACTTCTACTCAATTTGTACCGGTGTTCAGTAAGCCATTGGTTTAATGTGTCCTTGTGCTGTCTTAAGGAATCACCCTTCTTTGGTATTTATTTGGTGTTTGGGAAAGTGTCAGTTGTTGTGCAATGCTTGAGTTGCACTGGAAGGGTCTGCTGCAATAAAGACCTCTGTATCTAGAACCCGAATATCTATTGCCGTGCACTATCTTCCTGGAACAAACTTCAATGTCAGCCCTTTGTTGGCATAGGTTCTTACAGCTTCTGCTATGTTACTGTGGCATTTCCCCAGAACTAATCGAATATCCGCAAATCTGTGACAAGAGCTTCAAAGTAAGTCACATTTTGACAAATTATTGAGAAAGGATATCCATCTGTTACTATCTGTTGATGTTAAAAAACATCACTGCCGCTTTAACTTTTTATCAAAAAACTGTTGACGAGAACTTTTTTAACATCAAACATTGTCGTAATGTGAAGCAAAGATCGTCATTTTTTCTTTCGAATGCTTAAGTATTCCAAGATGCTACCAACTAAACATGGGACAATTTCAAAATAATGCTTAAAATAACAAAGTCGATTTTCAACAGTTAATATTATGGCTCGGAATCAAACTCGAATAATTCGAGTTCGAATATTCGAATATTCGAATAGCGAATAATTATGTGTAGTCATAACTCGAATATTCGAATATTTGAATATCCGAATATTCTAATACTCGAATACTCGATTAATCGAATACTCGAATACACCAACATTATCAAACTCACAAGGTGCAAATATCTTTATATGCACTTTGTATACTTTTATGAAATAAATTATTCATATTCTGCAAGCATTTAAACAAATACCCATATATTTACAAGCAAATGAAAATAATCATATTTACTCTCCTGCAAATGAATGTAAAATTACGTCTCTGTGTTCTAGTGATTCGTGTCAACTTTTGCGCAGTGTTACAATTAATGTGCCGACAAAGGCACTTTTTTATCCGTTGCGGCTAGTTGCCAAAAATGATATGAGATAACGATTTTTCTTCTTGGAAAACGGTGAACGGAAGACGAACACTCGAATATCTAACGAATACGAATAGAAATACTCGATAATTCGAATACTCGATTATTCGACTATTCTTTAGATATTCGAGTATTCGAATAATTTTACTATTCGAATAAACCACTAAACGAATATTCGAATATCAGATTTTTAAAAATTCCGAGCCCTAGTTAATATCAAATTTCAGTATTTTTCTTGTACTTTCCAAGTGAGTCCCTATTACTCCGTAAAAGGAATAACGCCAATTTTTAATCACCCTGTATAAGAATATGTAAGCGTTCTCTCAGTGCCAGATTAAAATCAGTCACTAATTTCTGTAATAGCTTTTGTCATATCAGTTTTCTCAGGTATAATTTTACAGCCTGATTTACATGCCTCTCAAATAGGGGTAATCATTTAATCTTCGTAATACAAATCGCCCAATCAAATGCTGCGCCATGAATCCGACCCACATACTAATTGATGCTTCCCATAAATGAGAGCTCTGGGAATTTAAAATACCGCTTTAAAAATCCAGCTTCCTTAAAGAGAACTGAACCCATCAAATTTGCATTTACATTCTTCGTTAGTCTAAGAATCGTGTTCCTTAACATATGAAAATATGAGTGCTAAATGTAAAGTTTTCATGAACTGTTAAATTTCAATTAATGAAATGTTGTGATTCATACTTAAATTTGTGCTCTTTTACATTGAATTGTTACTGCGTGCTTTTTCTCCCGTATTCTAATTGACAAAAAATCTTAGTTTGAGACCCATAAACTATCACAAGAAGACATAACGACATAAGTTAAGTCCGCTGTACTGCAGCATCTTCCCACAGTAATTAAAGCTGCCTACATTTCTTACCTAACTTTACACATATAAGCATCCTCTCATTAAAAAAGTACCAAAATATTTCCCGACATACCAGATGATGACTCTTCCTTAATTTCGAAGAATTGTCACCGGTTAAAAATAATTAATAAGAGTGGAGACGATGGTCAAAGGTTACTCTTAACAACCCTGAAATTTTAATTAAGAGTCAACGAATTATATAGCAGTTGTGTTATTAGAATCAGAATTGAACACTGCTATTTAGTTACGTATATCATAGAGAATTTGTCGGAAAACCTGTAATTTACTGCTTTTAATAATAGCCGACTTTACGAGTAGAATAAATTGCGGCGTTTGAGTTGTGGTTCTAATGTGAACTTTTATGTACCTAATTACTTTCTCTTTCTTATTCAAACCATTTATCTATATAGCTATCGGTTCTGGAAAAATAATAATATGTTTAATTGTCCATTTTATGTATGTCGGGCGTGTACCTTAATGCATATAAACTAAGCAGTTAGATTTAAAAGTGTTAGAGATTGTGGTAAGTTTCTGTGTTCATATTAACTATTAAGAAAAATATATTAAATAATGGCAAGGTATCTTTTTGCCCACAAGCATACGTAAGAAAGATTTAAAATTATTGTATGTGCACTAAATCAAAACCAATAATTGTAGTTTAAATAGTTCGTCAAATTAGACAATTTATGGTGCGTAACTTATTCAAATTGTAATATTTAAAGGAAACCAGTATATAAATCAGATTATTTCTAGTAGTAAAATAGGTTCAAAATAGAAACGAGATTAAGTTATTTTATCCATTATATTCTAAAAACTATTAAGCATTTCCCAGTGTTAAAAACTATTAGCGAAGTCGTTTTAAGTGTTAGAAAATTGCAGATTTGCAATAATTTCAAATGCGTATGGCTCTATCTCCAGTTGGTAATGTTAGGTAATTTAACAACAAATATTGAATACAGGGCGATTCAGAATTGGCGCATTAATAGGGGCTCACTTGGAGAGTACGAGAAAAATATTGATTATTTATTCGAAAATTTCTAGAAGATATTAACAGTTGAAAATCGATTACAAACTTTGTTATTAAGCATTATTGTTAAATGGTCCCATCTTTGATTGGTACCCTATTGGAATTGCTTCAAATTACGAAAATTATTGGTATTAAAAAAGGTCTCTTCTACAATTTTTTGATAAAAAATCAATTTGGCAACGATGGTTTTTGTCAATAACAGATAGTTACAGGTAGATAGCTTTTCTTTCACAAAATGTACACTAATATCGAATATGCGATTAGTTATGGGGAAATGTCACATTAACATAGCAGAAGCTGTAAGAACTTACGCCAAAAAGGTCCAGAGGAACTGGAAGATTGGTTCCAGGAAGATAATGGACGACAATAGATGTTCAAGTTCTAGAATATATACACATGAAAAATGTATTGAAAATAATTGCAGCAGAGCCTTCCAGGGGCACTCAGAACATTGCACAGCCACTGACACTTTCCCAGGCATCTAATAAATATCGGCTACATTCCTACCACGGATGTAAGATACACATTAAACCAATGGATTACTGAACACCGGTATAAATTGAGCAGGAGTTAATTAACCGAATATAAGAAGCTGCTAGAGAAGAGTGCACAATAAGGTATGTACTAACTTTTTTTGGAGTTCAAGATAAAAATGTATGTTTATTTGCATAAACATCAATTCGAGGTTATGATAACAACAAAGAACTGTGGTTCACACACTCAGAACAATTTCTCGTTGACAATTTGACATTTCGAAAAAAGTAGATCCCTACAGTTAACGAATTCCCTTGAATTTATCGTTTATCCTTATGTATTTTATTGCCGCTTTTGCTATTATTTCATGGTTACCGGATTTTAATAATTACGAGCAACAGGTTTTTACTTAATGTTATTTACCCAGATTACTTTGAAAAATTGTTGCCATCCTTGTGATATAGTTTTTTTGTAAATTTCTCAGTTTTCAATAACATTTAATTTATTTAACTATTTTATGTATTCCTAAAACCCCCAGACAACACCTCCAAAGGAATTACTCCAATTTTGAATCACACTGTATATTTGAATCCGCAACGATGAGCTCAAATGAACTCCATTTTCTAGAAGCGTTCTAAGTCAGCTTTTAGGGGCAAATATGTTTTTTCATAAATGAAATAATTGATATCTAAAAAGTAAAAATATTAAAATAAATTATAATATAACTCTAGAATCTGCAAAAAAAGTGTAAATAATACTCTGACAAATCGAAATTGTTAGTTACCTTCTAGATCGTCGCGAACTGTTTATGGCGACATGTAAACGATAAACTTGCTACTCTTATCATCTTTGTGCATTTATTCAATGCATATTAGATTAATGTGAAAATTTATATTTTGCATTTAAGTGCAGTTTTAACATTRAACCTCAGTGTTGTAGATTTTCCGCTTTTCTAAATAAATAAGCAACATAAGCCAATCTTCAAAGTGATAAAATAAACTGAGTTAACTGTCTGAAGATAGGCTAAACCGTTATAAAACCTGTTTTGACAAAGCCTAAATAGTCAAGTTTATTTTTATCAAATATACACAAGTCTTTAATTCTAGTCTTTAATATACTCTTGGTACCTATTTTTAAAATATAGGCCTAGTCGATTAAAATTATTAACCGAAGTAGACATTTTTTGAACGATTTTTTACTCAAGCAAATATTTCAATTTTGAAGTACTATTGTAGTACTTGAAGTAATACTTTCAGATGAAAGTATTAATCCAATAATTAAAATTCATGGTTTAAAATAGTAGGTTTGGTAAATGCTTGCTGTCTAATTTCATATTGGTAAAAATTTAGTTTGGAAGCTCACATTATTTCTAAAGAAAATAAAATTCTGAAGGCGTGTTTAAAGATTAACAATTATCTAGATCAAATTTGAGGATATCTCATACACTTGAATATACATACCTACTTATTTTCATTGATCTGTATATCTGTAGGTATTCATTTGAACCTATTACCTTTCAGTTGGAACATGATCGAAAAGGCTTGAAAAATTATTTYAAAATGTAAATAAATGTTTAAAAGTTCCTAACAGAACTTCGACTTTATTCCACAGGAAATACTTCATTTTTTTTTAATCCGACCTACGTAAGAAATATTTATCGCAGAAAAATACATGCGATGCTTATTTCTACAATACACAATAAACGGGATTCTAGACAAAACCAATAATTTATTTTGTATAATGCTGGAAGCGAACTACACAATACAGCCAAATTAAGTTTTAAATGTAATAGACCATTGTTACGTCCAATAATTTCTGATTTGCATTAGTTCCTGATTACACAAAGCCGCCGAAAGCCAGATATTTCTTTAAAAGTAGTTAATTTGGCACCCAAGTAAATAATTGCCATTTCACCTAAGTGAACAGACAGTGGGTCAACAAATGCTCGAAGTCGTGTGTCGAATGTCCACAGGTACAAATATGGAAAGTCGTGACTACTAACTTGATTCCTATTTAGAGTTCCGGGTTGGTTCAGGATTAGTATTTATTATCGATATTTGGCAATAAATCTACAGAAAAACTTTCGAATAGAGCTCCTATAAAATAGATACGCTGAGTACCTATAAGTAAATCCTAAATTCTTTGTACATACATAATTTTTTTTTTCAGTAACGGCTAAAAATATAGCAGTGCAGTCTTTCATGATAATTATTACGAAAATATGTATAGTTTTCCAGAAATCCAAAATGTCACCAAAATATAGAAAACTCCTGAGCAATTTTGTTTTCCAGCCATACAAAAATAGTGAAAATTGACTGTAACAAAATGTAAGGGTTACCAATGGACCACCCTGTACACAATTACCAGAGAAATATGGTTTGCTTGAGGATAATCTGATTCTCATATAATCTGAAACTACATATAATAATAAGGCAATATGCATCATTCAAATTGCCCGTATTTTTTGTAATATTAAACGATGTTAGTTTTGCATATCGCAAAAACCGATATTATCTAAACTAAACTTAAATTATTTATTCTCACTTTTGCTGTCTTACAACTGTTTTATTGAAAAAAATATTTTTGTAAGACAGTTAAAGTTCCAATAAATCACCACCAATACACTTTTTATTGTGCCTGATTATGGAAGAAGCGGGAAACAAATTTCCCCCTAAATTTCTTAAATACATTTTGAGTTTGGACACAGCATTTCACCTAATAAAGTTAGTTAATAACTTTATTAGGTTATTAAGTGTTTTGTTATCCGGGGTATAAATGAGTATGGAAAAAATAGGCCTTTTATAACTCCCAATGAACCAACCCAAATGCCAATTCCAGCTGACTCAGCGAAGATATTTTTATCATAGAAAATTATTTGATTATTAATTGAATAGGCAAGGCCTTGAAAATCGAGTTATAATGATTTAAAGGTGGAAGTACAATATACGGAAATGTAAACTTATGGGCACGCGGAAGATACTGAAACCCCACTGCAATCACATAGCCTAAAGAAAATAACATAACTTGAAGTTTTAAAAATCAACTCGACTGACTATGAAAATTGCAACTGGAACGAGAGTTGGCGTAGACCCTCAGGTGGTCAGCCCACGACATCCTGCTCATTGAAAATAAGATGAAACGCAACCATGTCATCTCTTCCTTGTGAGGAAAAGAGAGGTGCAAGAATAAGCTGACCTAGAATAAAATGAAACGGTTTAAAACAGGTAACTTGTTTTTCAAATCAAYTATCAAGTAACTGAATCCGACTACGAAAAAATGATGGATAATTCAAAACCAAACCAAGAATGCAAGCAGTTCCGAACCATATAATTATTTATTTATTTAAGGTCTCCTCGACAGATGTAAGCCACTTACAGAGCGAGACCATATAACAACACCACATTTATTACATTGAATATTTGAAATCATCCTTGAACATATAATTATATTTAAAAACACATGGTTTGCCAGAGTCCAGTCTCTCCGAGAGCGCTAAGCGCACTCAGGAGAAAAAATATATCCTCAGTGTCCCCCAACTGATTACAAGACTTCATGATTTTTAGAAGAGTGAAAACTTCGACACTTCGATTCTACACTTTGGAAGACAACAGGCATCAGAGAGCGTCTTGAGGTCATCGAGGGAACAAGGAACGTAAAGGCTTTCACGGCCGATTAAATCACATTTAGGAATGTTTTCCGGGCTTTAAAGACATGGTCCATTCTTCCTGACGTTTCGTCCACAACTGCGGCGAACATAACAACTTCGGCGCACATGCTGTTTGGCGCAAAACGCGTTTCCAATCTGGATTGAGTGCCGTAGTTTCTTCTTTTCTGTTGAAGTTGTTTTGGTGTTTAAATATTTCGATGGCCTCTCTGGTGAGTCTCGGGTAGTATATTTCAGATTGGTGCAGAATGTCCACTTCGTCGAAGCGTATTTGGTGACCGTCTAGCAGTGCGTGCTCCGCTACTGCTGATTTTTCTGTTTGTCCCAATCTGCAACTTCCTTTGTGCTCCGTGATCCTAGTGTTTATGCTTCGTTTTGTRGTGCCGATGTATGCTCTTCCACAGCTGCACGGAACTCTGTAAACTCCTGGTGCTGATAAAGGATCCCGTTTGTCTTTAGCCGATCTCAAAGTCTGTTGGATGGTTCGTGTTGGTTTAAAAATTGTTTTTACTTCGTGTTTCTCCAGTATCTTGCCGATCCTGTCCGTAACTCCATGTGTGTACGCGAGGCAAGCCCAACTCTTACGCTCATCATGCGTTTGTGTTGTCTCCGAGCGATCTTCACTGTTTTTTGGTCGAATTGCTCTATTGAAATCTTTCTTACTGTATCCATTCCAACCAAAGGCCCTTTCCAGGAATCTGCGAACCAGCCGAGTTAGAGAGAGAATTAGAAAGCACGAGAGATCACTTCGCCCACTGCCCCATCGTCTTTGATAATGCAGTTGTGGACGAAACGTCAGGAAGAAATTCCCATGGACCACGGCTTTAAAGCCCGAAAAACATTACTAAATGTGAAGGAACGTAAGTTCACTAGGTATGATCGAAAAAATTGACGGAGTCACCGGTCCATAATTCTATAATAAATTATTTGCGCCTTTCTCAAATACCGTCAAAATCTTAGCCGAATGCCATGGTTTAGGGCACGCATCTGAGCGGAGACAAGCATTAAATATTTATGTCAAAGGGGATAAAAATAAAATTGCACAACCTCAACAAAAACTGGGACATTGTCCGGTCCTGCAGTGTCCGTAAGTCTCATTTCTCTCAGACAAAACAGAATTTGAGATTCACGAATCTCCCCGATTTCAACGAACAGATCGTTTCCATTCGCAAAAACATCGGCAGTATTAAACTCAGCAGAGACGATGTAGGATTTCCGAATATAAGTAGTAAAAGCATTTAAAATGTCAGAGGGGTCGGAGTAGGAAGCGTTCCCATCCATAACAGTGTCCGGAATCGCACCATAAATTCTCCTGGAATTGGTTTCAGAAGCAACTGTTTCTTCTTTACCAGGATGGATACTCCGTTAACCCTCTAAACGTTTTCAGAACAACCCTATTCAGTTGTAGATATCTTCCAATTATCGATATTTTAAAAAACGATTCAATTTTTAAAAGAAAAGAAAGAAAGAAAATGCAGATTAACGGGGAAAAACTAACAAGAAATCAATGCAAAATCAACCACTCATATACTTTTATAAATCAGTTATTTAGGATAAATGAAAATTGCCGTAGTTCCTTTGAAGAGGACGTAAATGACTGTTTTTTGGTCCAGCTCAACTGATTGGTTCAACTCGAGAGTGCACAACATTTCAAATAGTTTCTAACATTTTGTCGTAGTTTAGTTGGCGTTCAAAATGCAGAAAACATAATGGAACAATAGAAAATATAATACATATTACAATTGTTGTCGATATGTAGGGTGTCCCGTAAGCTCATCATCAAAAGGGTACTGCGATATTCCCCGGATCAAAACAAGAAGAACTGATATACCGCTAACTGAGCTATTGATAGTTTATGGAAAAGTTCTTAAAAAAAATTAAAAAAATTATTATCGAGAGAGTGGTCCGATGGATGTTAGCAAAACTCGCTGTGAATTTGTTCTCATGTAAAACTCATACTTTGATGAAACGCCTGAGTTTATACGCTTTCGGTAAGTAGTAAATTAAAAAAATATAAGGAAAATCAGAACCTTTCATTTTGTTGATGGACTCAACTGATTTTTTTGCTCGGTGTACTAATCCTTTGCACACATTTTCGTGCTCTTCATAAAATCTTGTAACATTCATAGTTTTTGCGTAAAAAAATATTTCAGTTTTCTTGCCACTTAATAATATTAGCCATTAACTGCAAATAGTATAGGCTCATAGTAGTAAGTATATGGCACATTTAGACTGCAGTTCGGCACGGCCGTTCATCGAGTAATTATAGCAAAAGAACCGACATGCCTATACAAAAAACTACAATTCAGAAGGGGGTTGCACGTTTTGAACCTAAGATCACCCTGTATACTGAATACACCACGCCATGTTTCAACTTTGTTTCGTAGATCTTTTAGTTTTAATGGTCCACATATTTATAATTCCGTAAATAACTTGTTTAAGAAATGTTCACTTTTCTCATTTAAAAAGAAACTCAAGGAGCATTATGTTTCTCATTAGTAAAATAATTGTATCTATTTCATTTTCATTTATTTTCTTTTTAAGATTACTTGTGATTAATATTACTTTTTTTTCGAATTCTTATTTTTAGAATAGTGTATTGTTTATTTAAGGTTAAGCGAGTAGCTTCGGCTAGACTTCGCCCGAAACCAATGTAAAGAAAAAAATAAATAAAAATTCGTTTTTTTTACAAATTCAGTCTATATTTATTTACGTGTTTATATGAAAACCCAAGTATTGATAGGGTTGGCGGGAAGAATTATATCGTCAGAGATGGTAATAATCCGACTAAGTGCAAAGGTAAAAATGGGAAAAAGTGATAATCATAGTTACAATATATTTGATGCTAATCGAATGTGCAGAAGCAATCAGAAAGACACAATCATTGCCACACTGTGCGACCTAGCAAAAGGCCAAAAAATTGTCATAATAATCACAGAGTAATAACATTTAAAAAATCGGGAAAACGTTAATACAAGTCCAGAAATAAATTTAGATTCGTAAAAAATGCAGACACATGTTTTACAACGTGCGATCCGTTTGACGCTTGTCAAGTCATAAGATTAATTTGAAACTAAATCAGATGAAAATAGAAGAAATCTGGTCTTAAAAAGGTTACGATGAAGTTAGTTTACGAGAAGCAAAGTCATTGCGTCGAACAACACAATATTTAGGGTAAAATTTGCGTCATTCCTTTTAAGTGGTTATTAGTCTTAGCTGCAGAGCAGATACGGGCAGAATATACTTCCTTTTGACTTTTTCGCGAAACTTAAATATCCCTGTATATGTGTATGTGTATATAGGTTCCGATCATTTCGTTATAATAAACAAGTTTCAACATGTTTATCGTGTTTTTTAGATATTAAGGTTTTCTGATTGGCATTGTCAAACTATTGCTTTAATATTTTTATTTTAAATAATAGGGACTTTTAATAAGGCAAGCTACGCACAATAAAAGATACAAATTAGTTAATTAATTAATTAATAATTAATTAATTAATATAGCTATCAAGCATGCTACACATATTTAGTCCTTCATGTAAATTAAAGCTCTTAGCAAGTAGCATTAAATAGCAGATAGTTGATACTAGTTAAATAGTACTTAGTAGCATTTAACGTGAGTGTTGCAACAAGGAAATATGTAAATGTAAAAGTAATTCATTTAAAAAAAATATTTATAGCCATTAGG
Organism: Dendroctonus ponderosae; assembly: GCF_020466585.1. NCBI lineage: Eukaryota > Metazoa > Arthropoda > Insecta > Coleoptera > Curculionidae > Dendroctonus > Dendroctonus ponderosae. Next base: position 2,405,292 of record NW_026018508.1, read on the forward strand.
AACAAATTCAATTGTAGTGCTAACCCTGTACCTTAGTTGATTTTACCTGGATTTAAACGAGCTACAATTAAGACTTCAATGAGCTGAGAATATTTCACAAGTGAATATTAAGTAGATTCTCAAGCCGTTAATTTAAAAAACGGCTTAAATAAGATAACTTCTAATGAAACCTAGTTAAATGAATTTTGTTCATTAATCTTCTAACTGAAAGCGCATTGTTAAGATTTGTTAATATTGCTAATGGCTCATGGCCAATTACCACAGCAAGAACTAAAGAAAAGGCACTAAGATTCAAACGGAATGAGAGAAAAAACCATTCAAACAGTCATCGTTTATTTTTATTGCATTGTGTTGATTCCGCTAGCCAATATGTGTACACGTAAGAATAATTTTTAGCAGTAATAATGAATTAGTTTATTTAAAATTTTATATGTTAATGCATTGTAATCTGTTTGAATGCCAAATAGACTCATATCTCTTAATCTGGTCAATCCCACTTACAAAAACATTCATAAAGACTCACCATAACAGTGGTTTAACAATCCGTAAACATAACAATTTTTTACCGTCAACGCTTGATGACATGTTTCATTACAGTAGTGGCTTGTGCTTGAGACAACACCGCATAGTAATGACCCATTCATCAGATTAATAATTTATTCTTTCACTATACAGCTAATTTATCATTGTCTGTATAAATTTGCCGGGATCTTTGTCGTCTTACAACGTCTGCCCGTTAGCTTAAAAGTTGATTCTCCTGTAATGATTTGCAAATTAAAAGTAATATGCAGGAATACAACTGTTCATGTTTTAAACCATCGGCAAGCGCTCTGGAGGGCGAATCTTATGCAAATCGAGTTTTATTTTTTTTTATTAAATTGAATAATTGGCGGTTTAGTGCTAAGAACAAAAAATACCAACTGCTACTAAATATCAAGATTCTACACAAATTAATAATGACTGCTTCATTTGCTTCTAGAGGGAAGTTTTTTGAGCTACTTATAGGAACTCATAATTTATCTTGGAGCAGGTAAAATGTCAAGCTTTATAATTTTGTAATATAGTAGAACAAAAACTATCGTTTTCGCGGATACAAAAATATAATCACTCTCCAAATGAACTACTTAGTATCTGTATCAACGTCTTTCTCTCCTGAATTCGACAATAGTGTACTGTAACTAAAGGAATATGATTTGACCGCCGAAAGATTATAGAAGGTCTTCTGTTTGGGTTAGTTGCTCTTATCATCATCAACTCATCATCCAGCTTCTTCTGGTGTTCACTGCTGGACATAAGCCTCCTCCATACGCCGTCAAAAATTTATATGTTGCGCAAGTGGCATCCAGTTGTGTTATATTTTCCGTATATCGTCTGCTCATCGTTCGGTGGTCTGCCCTGACTTCCTCTATCTTCACGGTGTCTGCATCCTAATAGTCGTTTGGTCCATCTATCATCGTTGAGTCGTGGACTATATGGCCTAAAAATCCCCATTTTTCAAAAAAAAAGACATTATAAAATTGAAAAACAAAAGAGGCGAGACAACATTGAACAAAAATGAAATTTTCGCAATAGCAATTTTTAAAATGTGCACACTTTGTACGTCAAAAACTTTTAGATGAAACTATTTTTCGAAAGTTCAGCACCAACGGAAATAATGGACTCTCTCGCACTAAAAAACCACTCTGTACATCGAAACACAAATCTATTTGTCTAAACGCTTGTGCAAAAGTAAAACTGGAAACTAGAGTTTTTGTTTATTACACGATTTCAATAGTTTTGCAGAAATCACCCAAATTGAATAAACCGATTGGATAAAATCTAACTAAAGGAATTTTATAAATATTCCCTATTAGAAGCATCGAGAAAAATTCCAAGTGCTGGTAACATTTTGCTTGCTTCTGAGAATTAACCATTACGGAATAGCAAATATCTCTAAAACTGGTTTTTGCTGAGAATTATTACCACATTGCCAACTTCAAAGACTTTTTCCAACTTACTGATAATGTCGTATGTAATTCAAGTGCGCCTGCTGAGCAATATAAACTTTTTATTTTAATTTGCCAACGCCTGGACCAAAGATAAATATAAATTACATGCGGATTCTTTTAGTAGCGCACATTCCTATAGGTCTCTTCCAGAATTCTTTTCCTTTTCACACATCAATCTGTGTTAAATTTCACTTTTAATTAAAAGTGATGTATGACCGTTCAGAACATGGCCGTAAACCAGACACATTTGTGGATGCCCAGATCATAGAGATTTTATTCTCAGGCTCCAAAGCCTATAAATTGTCCGGGTAAAACGAATACGCTAAATACATAATAGTGGTCAAAACGTTAACCTGTGTTAAAGAGTTCCGAGATATTTACCTGACTTAAAAGACGACACATTTTCAAAGCTATTTAAAATAACTGTGAGAGATGCTATCTGTAATCTGGCCCATGTATCTTTTCTAATTATGTTGGGGTTACTATACAAATGTTTATTATACTGGTGCTCGCAAAGGAATCAACATGGAATTTCTCTGACGAATGGCTTCGATATTTTATAAGGCGTATCTATTTACTAATGTCCTACCTATTACAAAATGTATTTTGTTCAAAATTGCGGAGATATGCTTTCAAACCGTAAACATGCGAGTTTAACTATAGTTCTAGAATGTTTATTAATTTTTCTGGCACCGATCTATGCTGATCGACTTTATTTCATCTGCTTCCGATGGACCCAAAAAAATTTGTAAGCATATTTATATCTAAATAAATCACGTCAAGATATATTAGGCAGACTTGTGATGTTATTGGTAAAGCGTATAAAAGATTCCCAGATTATGAAACTTCTAGTTTAAGAAAAAAATGTTACATTTGTAACTATAAATGTGTAGAAACAATTTTGACGTTTGCAAGCAGGCATGTTTAAACTTGAAGCTGATGCGCATTTCGACCTTTATTCCGTTGTGGATAAGAATTATTAGTTATTCTCAGAAGATTACACTGTGAACTTTCAAGCGAATCGTCGCAAGCCATTACATCAGTTCATGCAATTTGATTCTGTTTATTTATAGTTACTTCAGTTACTATTCCTATCATATTTTGTTAAATAGCGTAATGGAAGGAATACCGTTAACTCTGATCAGAAAATAAAAAAAATCAATTTTCATATTTGATGTCTTTCTTAAATGTCRATYAWKCCAAGTAAGAAGAAAACCTATTGCGGAAAATTTATTAAGTGTGATCATTATAGTGAACTCACCTGAAAGAATGACAATGTGTCTGAGAACCAGCGTTCTGTTATGTACCATGCCTTGATGACATGATTATTCCGTTAATTCTGGGTTCTCACGTACGCATCTGACTACCTAAACAACATTCGAACCCGATCTAGCTATAAATAACCTAATAGCGTCTTGATGTTACAACAAACAAAGTGGTTGAGCTTATTTTTCCTTTTTCGCGCTTAGAAGCTTTCATGAATCGATGAGCGTTTATCTAAATAAGATTGTCCGACACCATCTGTGGAAGTGGTGATAATTCTTTCAACTAGTCATTCTAAAGTGACCATTTCATTATTTAAGTATATTTTTCTTCTAGGATGGTTAATTGATTTAGTAATATTTCAGACATAAGATAGCCTTTTTGGTTTCACGTTCCAAGAAGAACGATTCTGGATAAACAAAAACGTCATCGAATTTTGATATAAAAGACCGTCTGATTTGTCCCCAAATCGCGGTCGTGCATTTTACCAAAATTGCATAACAGTCTTTTCCTCCATTATTTAGTATTTAATAAGTAAGAAATTTATTTCATAAATTAAATAAAAGTGTATAAAACATT
>NW_026018508.1:2409171-2430508 GCF_020466585.1 Dendroctonus ponderosae
CTAAAGTGACCATTTCATTATTTAAGTATATTTTTCTTCTAGGATGGTTAATTGATTTAGTAATATTTCAGACATAAGATAGCCTTTTTGGTTTCACGTTCCAAGAAGAACGATTCTGGATAAACAAAAACGTCATCGAATTTTGATATAAAAGACCGTCTGATTTGTCCCCAAATAAGACACTCTACAAACTTCAGTCGAGACACATCGCGGTCGTGCATTTTACTAAAATTGCATAACAGTCTTTTCCTCCATTATTTAGTATTTAATAAGTAAGAAATTTATTTCATAAATTAAATAAAAGTGTATAAAACATTTTGATATTTATTTTAAATTAAATAAATAAACGGGAAATTGAACAAACCGTTCGGGTTCCCAACAGTTCCTTGAAAAGAAGTGTACATTTAACAGCCATATCTCTAAAACCTTTAACGTTAGATTTTCGAGTTGCACATTTTTTTCATTTTTCAAAATTTGTGAGGGAACAGCCATAAAATATCGAAGCAAACATTTTGAGTTAATTGCATGCCTGCAAGGGTACGGCAGGTGAAAATAGTGTTAAAAAGCCATCTAAAATATCTGTAGCGTAATTTGCATGGAACTATTTTAATGCGTTTAGAATATAGACGATATACAGGGTTTCCATATAAGGATGCATTGCATGGGGAATGAGCCAAGGAAATGGTGTTTTTTGGAATGTGTACTCACCTAATTTCAGGGCGATGGGAAGTAATTATAGTTAATATCCATAGTTGGTCTGACTTAAACATTTCTACATGTTCTTTAGATTAATTTTTGCAAACTGAAACAAAGATGATGAATAATAGATGATTTTCTACTTTTGGTACACAGGTGTGAATCTTGTTTTGTTTAACTAACGGTTTGTACTGGCCTATTTGTTATAGAATTGATGTTAGCTGATTGACAGGCTCTGTTAGTAAACTAATTTGAAAACGTGAGGTTCAATCACTCAAGTATCAAATAGTAATAGATCTTTAATACGCAAGTCACTATTCGACGAGATTGGCTAAATATTCAATTCTTATCATGTATTATTTAATGACACACTATTCAATTTAGAAAAAAAATTCGAGGATAACAGATCTAATATGGTATTATCCCAATAATAAGTAACGTGTCAGCAAAATGCCTAATTAAGTTTTTTAAAAAGTTAGAGTTAACAAGTCATTAACTATTGGTGTCATTCCTTTCATAAAATTAATTTAGTTACTTAAGGGAATCTATTTAAATAAGTTTTTGTTATAATTTCTTGAAGATATCAGCTGTTAAAGATGTAAATACAACTTTGCCGATAATCAGTATTTCCCAGTCGTTTGTGCGATATTTAACTGTTTATTACAAATAAAATTTTGCGAACTTTGTTTAAATTTATAAACATTTTACGAAAATTTTAATTCGTTTTTCTTCTCTTCTTATTTAATTTCTTCACCTTTGATGTTATTCTTCTTCTCTCTCTGTACAACGGCGCATCGCCTGTTTGGGTTCGGTTTCTTTGAAGCAGTTCTTGCGTTGTTGATTGCCAGCTGTCTTGCCATCGTTTTGGTCATAGATGAAGACAACTGGTTTTGGTGGTCGTCCTACAGGTCTTCTTCCATGTGGTTTCGTACTACCTTGGCTATTCTGTCTGGACTCATTCGGACATGCTGGTTCCATTCTCTCCTTATTTTCCTTGTCCATCTGACTGCGACGATCGGTTTGGCACCTTTTTCTTATGTCTGTATTTATGTGCCTATCGTTTAGTGTGTGCCCTGTTATTGCTCTTAGGGTCTTCATCAGTTCTTCTTAAGATCCTCGTTGTTACGGAAGTTTCAGCTCTTGTTTCCGCACCATATTTCATCACCGGCCGTACACATACTTTGCATATTTTCGATTTGCAATCTATGCTTAGGTGTTTGTTTTTCCAGATTGGATATCTAAGATGCCCTGATATTGCGGCAGCTTTATTAACTTGTTGATTACTTCATTTTCCAGAAACCCGGCACTTGTGATTTTGAATCCGAGGTATTCGGATAACATGCTTTGTTGTATAATGCATTTTCTACTGCCCGTTTGCAGCGCAATGGTTCCCTTGCTATAGTCACGCATTTGGTCTTGTTTATAGAGATTTGCATGTTAAGTTTTCCTGCCTGGTTCATAAAAGCTTGTAATATTCTTTGGAGGTCATCTGCTGATTCAGGATAAGTCGTCGGCATAGCAAAATATGCTTATTTTATACATTTGCATTTAATATCCTAATCCAGTATTCTTTGCGGCTTTTTCTAATTTGTCCATGATTGTGTTAAATCGCACAGGGATGAGGTTGTCGCCTTGGCGAATACCTGCGGTTGTTCGGAGATGCTGTGTTAGTGACGAGTTTGCTAGTATTTGCGTTTGTGTATTACTAGTTAGATCCTTAATAAGTTCTATATATTCTTTCAGCATATTACTGTTTTACAGGAGCCTGAGAACCTCTTTTATTTGCAGTCTGTCGAAAGCCTTGGTTAGATCTACAAAGCAGAGGTAGGCAGGGGTGCTGTACTCTACGTATTTTTCTCATTTTCTGAGCATAAATAATGCATCGGTAGTGGATCGGTTTTACCGAAATACTTGCTCTTCTTCGCTTATTGGCGATACTGAGATTATTTTTTCGGCAATGATCTTGATTAGAAGTTTTAGCGAGGTGCTTAGTAGTGTTATGCCTCGGTAGGTTGTTGGATTCGTTTGGTCACCTTTCTTATAGATGTGTACTGTAATGATGTTTTTCCGTGTTACTGGAATCTTTCTATGTTTAAATATGATGAAAGAGTTTTGTGTATTCTTCTATCATGGCAGTTTCTCCGTATCGAAGTTTTCTATTTTTAAGTTTTCTCACAGTCTCGCTTGCTTGCTCTTCCGTGATATGCGTGTTTTCTTCCAGAGGATCGTTCTGTGTGGTTTCTTGTGCTTCCTCCGGGCTTTCTATGGCTGCGTATAGATTTCTAAAATATGTTTCGCACGTTCCTTCCGTAATTGTTTCTAGTTGTATTGTTTCGTGTGTTTCTCGTTTCATGCCCCTCAATAATTTCCAGATACGTTTTTATGCCCCGTACTGCCTGCATTTCAGTATTGAACCTCTGCCAGTATTCTTCTTTGATTTCTCGAACTCTGTTGTTAACCGTGTTTCTTATTTCCATATACCTATTTCGGTTTTCTGGTGTTGGTAATTCTCCGTGTTGCAAATATATGTTCTTCTTTTCCCTTGTGATGTTTTTAACTTCTGTAGTGAACCAACATACACCTAACAAAAAGTTAGGTCGGTCCCTCTGCGTCATCGTGCGTGTTCCTAAAGCTAAAATTTATTCCATGCTACGTTAAGATTGTCATTTTGCACTATTTTATTATCAGCAATATGTTGTTTGCATCGGTTTGAGTAAAGTTGTTTAGTGCTTTCGTAGTTAAGCGATTCTATATTGAATTTTTCACTTTTAATTGTTGGTTTCTTTTTGCTTAGACATTGCTGTTCGCAGCTTCCCTGGTACTAATTTGTGGTCTGTTCCAATGTTAGCTGAGGATAAGAACAGCAGGAACATTCGGTTAGTGATGATAATCACTATCGAACTAATCGATTATTGATTTATATAATTATAATAAATATAATTGATTATTTTATTTATGTTGTTCTGCCATTCTGTGCACAAATCTCGCATTTCGCCATTGCGGTTAGTAACGTTTTCGTGGTATTTTTGTTTCACTCTATTCACTTCTTCATTTCCTATTCTAGCGTTTAGATCTCCCAGTAAAATTAACTTTTAAGAGTTTTATGGTATTTTGTCCAACTCCAATTTTAGTTTTTCGTAGAATGTTATTGAAATTTCTTCTGGTTTACTCATATCGAGGGCGAATTCTGATATTATATGTAGCGGATGATCTAACATCATTTTTAATCTTAAGATTCTGTCGCTAACGTATTCTATGTTATGTTTTGTTAACATTTCTCATTTACTAATATCCCATCCCCTGATGCTGCTCTTTGGTCTTTGCCGACTTCTGAGTATACTAAGATGCAGTCTCAAAGTTTTGTGCTATGAACCAATCAGCAGCCTCCACAGCATTTGAGACCCTTACCAACCTTTAGTGACCTTATGTAATGTACTCTTTTCTGAAAGGTGTTTGAAAAAGTTATCTAAGTTTGCTCAAGTTTAAAAAAATGTGATTCGTGCAATGCAAATGTACAATTCTAAGTGAAAAATCAGCATTTGTTACTAAGCTGGTACATTTCAACGATTATTTATCGTATCATAATTTATTTCTACAAATTAATTCGTGACCACAAACATATAAAGAAGATAGAGGCAAAATTCAAACAAACTTTAAACTAATATTCGAATATTCTTATATTGCAAATTACAAATCAGCATCAAATATGCAACGTATAAAAGTAACGTTGGATAAAAAGGCAACATTTTTTATTTTCTTTAAATAACGATTCCAGATTGCTTAAATTAACGTACTATGTAATAATAACGATAAGTCTTGGCCATAAAATATTGTGTATACGTTTATGAGAAAATATAAGTTTTTGTTTTAAACTGTATTACAAAGAAACGCATTAATACAGTTTATATTTAAAAATTTCTTTTTAATAATAGAATTATTTGAAAATAAATAATTGCTTTAAATGACTACTAATCTAAATGAAGTTAAACTAGCAATTTTTCAAAATACCACTTTTAGTGGCATAAGAAGATACGATTTTCATTCTTCATTTATTTATTTGGTAAAAAATCAAATAATAAAATAACGCTTAGAAACATTTTAGTTTTGCTCTGCTAACCAAAATCCGTACTATTCATTCATTTTCAAACAGTTTTTTTGATCATATAGTTCTTTTTCAACTTCAAATAACATGAAAAGCAACGTTCAGTTGTTAACTTTATTAACGCAAAAATATTTGGAATGTAATGTGTGTTTCCCCTTTCATATGTAAAACTTACGTACAATTCTTTAATATAGTATGCAGCAATTTTAATCAACCCAGGAAACGTGAAAACGTAACCATTTTAATATAATTTATTTACTACTTAGTAAAGCTGATTATTCAAAGTGCTTCAATACATTTCATCGAACTTGTTTGATACACTCTGACTAAATAAAGACTCAACTAAAGAGCCAATAACAAAAACTATTTATTAACATTTCAATTTGATTTGGTAGCATTCAGTACCATATCATGTACTATTTTAAGTAGTTTAAATTTAACCAAATTCCAGCCAGAAATTTGTATTCCCAATTTTAGTAACTTAGCGCCGCCCTGTAACTGTATTACGACCCCACAAATTCCAACTGATAGTTAACTGATTAAAACTGCAAACAATGTTGTCTATTCACATTCATTTGCCGATGTACAGTATCTCCAAGGCTTCGAATATAAATATAAATATCACAGGCTATTTTCAATCTGAACTTGGACCATAGAGGACAAGGCTCTGTAAATAGTTCAACAAAATTTAAATTATTTACATCGCAAAAGTACACCGGCGCTAAAAATTTTAAGCATTTAGAAAAATAAAAACACATTTTTTTTCAAATCGTTTATTTCAGAAACTTTTGAGGGTATGCGTTTAGCGTTACCTCATAGTATCGATGACCTTTTAGTGGCAGTGATGGCGATTGAAACTAGTTTTTAGTAACAGTGGCGATTACGAAAGTTAAGCTGCATTTTAACTTTTTTTTGAGTTTGTAAAAATAAGCATATTTGAATAGGAAAATTTCAATGCTGGTTTTTTGTCAGTGAATGCAGAATTGTCTAATGTTCTTGTTCAATTTCATCTTAAACAGTACCTTCAAGCTACTTATGTATGTATGTATTTTTCAATTTTGACACTATAAAAACTCTAATTCTACTCTTCCTACATGTACACATTTATTATCTAAAGTAAGATTGTTATCTTAAAGTTATTTTACTTTCTAGAAGTAGCCTAGTATATTCTAATAGCCTCCTAATCTTTAAAGATAGTTGTCATATATTGAATTTTTATGAGATTATGCAAAATTTCTATAGATATTTATTCAAAATTCTTCAAAGTATGTTTATTGAGTTGATGGTTTCTATTATTAAATGTATAGCATTTTGCGAGACTTGACCAAAAATATGCATATTCTGCAGCAATTGCTTTATCGTACTGCGACCTTTCTTAAATATACAATATTTAGTATTATAACATTCTGAAGGATAATTTTTAAATAATAAAGTAAAACTTTGTCAAATTAGGCTGCAATTTCTCGAAAAAATATGCTGAGAATTGTTTATATTTATTTTTATATCAATTGTACTTTCTTAGTGCATTTCATTTAGCTAAAACATATTTTTGACTAGACAATAATTGCTCTTCTAAAAACTTCTTATATATACTCTTACAAATTGCCCTAATAGTACATTATCTTAGACTATATTTTACTTACGAACAGTAGATATAAATAAGTATTACATATAAGTCGCTCAAAAGCAAAGAGACAAAGAACAAATAATGTAGTACATCATCAGTTCATTATCATTGCGACAATAAAAACAGGAATAATGAAAACAGACACCAAATTTAAGAAAATATAAAAATAAAAAGTACAAAGACTTAACAAAAATAATATAATACCGGTATTCGCTCAGCTTTTGACCCTTGATCCGGTACGCGTTCTTAGTTATTACCTTATAAACCTCCATCTCGATATACATTATACAGGGAGACCCTCTTAAAACTGGACCACGCCATTAAAGTTATACTATATTATACAATATTGAGAAATGCTAATGTAAAGAGTCTTATAGGCTCAAATGTGTGAATAATTTTTAAAATTTCTCAGAAACCTTTATTGCGCATAAATTAATAATTATCAGCATAAATTAACGCATAATTATTATCTATAAAAATTAGATTTAGTAGAACGTGTGCTCTTATTCGATATCGCAACGTCCAGTGAGATTCCAGAAGGAAATCCTGGATATCGACGATAAGCTTATTAGTCTTGTTTGATCCCGTTACTAATAGGTTGCTGCTTTAATCGCTGTTCTCTCTTCTGAAGCTGGTAAAATATCCCTAACCTTCCAACGAGTAGAAAGAAAAATACGATGGCGGGCGCTGTTCGACTAAATCGGTCAGCTACCATGTAGTGAGTGTACATGGCCATAACGGTGAGGAGAAGCAAAACCGTGTTAGCTGCATTTTTAACTTTGTCTGCAAGGAAAATTGTGTTATTAATGTGAAAATTCAAATGAAAAAGAAGTTCACAAGCATTCTTTCTGTTTGGCCACAAAATTGTATGAGGTGTTTATTACTTATTATTTATCCAAAGGCAAAAAAAAACACCATTTTATCATGCCGTATGGGAAATATTTAATTCATTTAATACATATGTAATAAAAATATAATTAAATAACTAAAAAAGTATGCATCCGTTTTACCACTAACCTAACACGAACTCGATTGCTCAAACTAATTAGAGATCAGATTATATTGTGTACCTACCTATGCAGGAAGTTAGAAATATTTAAAACCAGTCTTTACTTTAGAAACCTATTTGCCAAGTTGTCAATATGCGTGCCAATCAAACCCAACATTTTCGTAATTGCGATCATAGATTTTTTAAACTAATATTTCTTTAAATCATTAAGAAATTATAACAATGACAAATATATGTATTATACAGACAGATATTAACATTCATTTTACTAACTGAAAAAAATGTTTGCCTGGTACCACGAAGCAGCAATTATTCGAATTAGTAAAATTGAATTTATTTAGAGAACAGTGAGCAATGTGCAGTAATTTTAGATTTTATTCTCCCAAAAACTGCTGACCACAACCTACATATCGAAAATGTCAATATTAGATTCCAGATAAAAATAGATAGTTTTATCACGGAGCCGTGAACAATTACGTCGGTAGGCTTAATATAATTAAATTTTACATCTACAATAGGTAAATTGGCGAAATTGAAATTAACCTTAGAATTGTCGTTGTATATCTGTATATTATTATTTTCCAATGTTATTAAATTTGGCATGATATTTATGGTTAATATTATATACATATCTTTTAATATATATAATTACTTTCATATAGTTTTCGAAAAAAAATTAATTAAATCACTTGATATATACATATACATGTTGTAGTGAGATATCAGATTTCATTTCCAGTTTGCAACAAATTTAGAGAAACAAAAATGTTTCAAATGCATATAAAAATTTTCTTTTAATTTCTAAAGCAACAACTCGATAGATTTGATTTAGATCTGCTGTTGAAGTCACACTTGCCGTAAGTTAAGAATAAATATAATTTTAATTTGATGAACGCTACATAAAATGAAAAGTAATTCAAAACACCATAAAACCTGTGCTTGTTACATGTTTTGAAAATTTACCATAACAGATTTTGCCATATAAAATATCGTTAATTATTGAAATATTCACTCAAGTACACCTTTTTATAAAAATATTTGAATGCTTTTTGTATACTTACGATTTGGAAAGAACGCCAAAGCTGTACCAAAGACAATTTCCAGCACTCCTATAGTTCTCCGGTACCACTTGGAGGGCACCTTAAAGTTCAGCGTTTGTGCCAAAGGGAAAAAACTTGCATATTTAACATACTCTTTCCGCTGAAACAAAACAAACAATTTCAATATTTTTTCATGAAAATCTAATATCCTCGTATAATGAGCTCGTATAATGTCGCTCTTATTAAAACTATAGCTAAGAAATTTGTCAGGTTTGAACAGCAAAGGAACCACTTCCTCTGTTGCTTTTTTATAACAGGTTTTTGCATCAAGTGGCCTATTAAACAAATATTTTTTTTGTGTTTTAGTAGATGTTGCTCTTGGACACCAATACTGCCACACCTAAACTCTTGAAATTTCTTCTTATGGGGGTATGGAGAGTTTCATTTACAAGTGTCAAGTAAAGTTTTTATTCTTCGTATAGAGCAGGTTCCAGCAAAAGAGAAATTCCAATTTTCGTATTCAGGCCGTTAAAGAGCAGTGGTTGGGAATAGCAGAACGTTGTCAAAACATGATCTAACTTTCACATTGTTAATTTTTTCCGTTTAAAGATTTGAAAACGTTGTTGGATTCAATAATTTTATTTTATATGCACGTAAAAAAATCAACTTAAAAAAACATTCGTATAGAAAAAAAAATTATGTATGCAATCAGTTTTTCTAATGAAAAACATCACTTAGGCAAGAAAATCTAAATAATATTTGAAATTCGCGACTAAAGTCGGTAAACATATATGGCAATTTCGGCCTAAAAACTATAAAAAATTGCGACATTTTACTTTAAATTCTACAAGATACAATTATTCCTACATAATTGTTTAGATACAAAATGTTAAATTCGATCAACCAAAGCTAATATCACTTCGTTCAACGTTGCAACGATTATACATTATTGTAACACTTGCCTATTTAACTGTAAAACTTGCAGATCTACTTACTAAGTGATATTTATTTATATCTTTCCCCTTATTTACACAACGCCATTTCATTTTACTTTACAAAGTGTAGAAACTCCAAATATTAAATACCTAGGTTTGTGCAATTTGTGTTTAGAATTTACAGGAGACAATTATTCTCAGTAAATTGAAAAATGTGTAATTGTAGGAAGCAAAACCCTGTTGCAAATGCAGTTGTTGCAATTTAGACTGTAGAGATTCGTGACAATTATATCCACTATCTTGGCAATTATTTTAATTTGCTAGCAAAACTTGAAAAATAATCAGACATTATTTAAGAAAATTAAAATTAACAAAACTGATTAACTTCATGTTACAAAATTTGCGGAAAACTGTCTGAGAAAATAATGGTTTACTCTGATAGAGAAACTGGCGCAACCACTAAGCTTATACACACAGATCCATTTTGAATTCGCATTAAATATCAATACGAAGGAAATTAGCATAAGCCTATAACAATAAAATTGTAATGATCCAACGTGAAAGCCTTTCTTTGATCGTCTTTATAATAGCATATACCGATTATAAAGTTAAGTATAGCAATTCTGAAGCGCTACTTTCAATTCGCCCCTCTTGACCATTTTTTTTTCATAAATCTCTTTATCTTCTTCTTTATCTTATCTAAATATATTGCGCCACTGATCTATAAGCTAAAGTAATTATTGAGGTGATCCTCGGCATGGTCTAGTTATAATTATTTGGCCTAATTTATCAAGTTTTAATTGATTGTCAACTTAATTGATTGAGGTTGCAATTGAATTTTTTTAACGATAAAACCTGATTCTAGTATGTGGGGGTTATTTCTCTAGTTCTCATGTTTGTTCCTCTAGTTCAAATAAGCATTACGCGCAACACAAAATTGCAACTAATAAAAATCACTAATAAAAAGGTCACATTCTCGAACATGGCTCTAATGAAGTAAATATTTTGATTAAATTTTTCATTGAGTCAACAGAGAGTTTCAAAGAACTTTCAGTTTTGATTTTTGAACCGTCAATGGATTCTGATGTAAGTATGCTTCACATCTCGGGATGTGCTATCATCAGCTGGTTATAGCCTGAAGATAGCCCCTCAAAACATCTATTTTTGAAGCGAGTTCTGGAGGTGTCTGAGATTGACACAACTCGAGATCGGTTGGTTCCTAAGATATAAGGTTTTGAAATGAGAAAAATTAGAAAATATTTATTTGAACTTTTCCGATATATTTTGTTCAAATGTACGAAAAAATACGTTTTTCTCTGGGTCTACATAGTCCAATGGGTCAAGTAATTGTAAGAGAATTCAAGGTGATATTTTTTAAATGTCTAATCCAGTTTTACCGCCTAAACTTTTATGTAATCTTATGCATTTTCTTCGCACCTGCTATCGATTTTGAGCTGTTAGACTAGATTTAATATAAATTATAAATTAATGCATCCTAGATAGTTTTGTAAATAATAGAAAGAGGTCTGACATTTGTGGCTTCCGCAAATAAAATAGGAGGCTCTGCTGACACCGGATTGAGTGAGTTCCAAGTTTGAGTTAACTCAAAAAATGTAAGAAAATCACACCCTATACAGGGTGTACCACCGGGAACTCCGCAATCGATATCTGACCAACTGTAATTAGGAAAAATTTGAAAATTGGATAGTAACCCGAAGTAATTGGGAGCAAGCGGTCTAAAATATTTTCAAAATGGTCACACTTTCGGTTATACCGGAAGTAGGTATCAACTTGCTGATTTTAAATGGAATACCCTATATATTATTACATTTTTGAATTCTACTCCAAATTCTAAATATATTTCATATACAATATCCTGTAGCCAAGTCTAATCGTTTTTGATATATTTGGAATTTTATGTAAATAATGACAGTTGCAGCCACTCGAATAATTATTGATTTTTCCGATAAGAGAATTTGTCATACTTAACTTGAGTCGTATTTATTGTTGACAAGGACTTACTTTAATGGAATTTCGAAATCATTTTGAAAACTATTAATACAAAGTGTTAAAAAAATTAGTTTCAAAATACAGTTGAGAAAACCGCCCAAAATCAATTTTTTCAAATGGAAATTCCTATTTTTGATAATTTTGTCATATTCAGTATTAAAAACAAGTGTAAGTTTGTGTAACGATGTCTATTCCAAAAGTGTTTAGTTTCCGAAATATTGTCAATTTAATGTTTTCATATGGCTATTTTGCAGCACCTTCTTTTAAATACTGTCACTTTTAGTTGCCATGACGAAAGTGGCCATTTTTAATGCAATCAAATGTCAAAAGAATGCTGACAGCTGTCAGTTACTATTTAAAAATAATTAATGTCATGCCAGGGCGCTTCAATTATGTAAAGGAAGATTATTTAAACTTATTTATTATTTATGAAGAATTTAATAAAGCTGCATCAAGAACATGTGACACATTTGTCATTCGATATCCACAAAAACAGAAGCCTTCATGCTGTGCTGTTAAACAAATTATAGAAAATTTCAAGAATTTTGAATACGTCTTAATGTCAGTGATTGATATAATATTAATTATTGATACATAAATGGTTCTTAAAACTAAACACTTTTGGATCGTTACATAAATTTACACTTATTTTTAATACCGAATTTGACAAAATTATCAAAAATAGGAGTTTTTATTTGAAAAAATCATAGGTTTTAGGCGGTTTTCTCAATTGTATTTTGAAACTTATTTTTTTAACACTTTGTATTAATAGTTTTCAAAATGTTTTCGAAATTCCATTAAAGTAAGTCATTTTCAACAATAAATGCGACTCAAATTAAGTATGACAAATTCACTTATTTCCCATCAAATGAATAATTATTCGAATGGCTGCAAATGTCAATTTTTACATAAAATTTCAAATATGTCAAAAACGGTTAGACTTAGGTATACGATATTAAACATGAACTACATTCATATATTGGATTAGAATTCAAAAATGTAATAATATATAGGGTGCTCCATTTAAAATAAGCAAGTTGATACGCACTTCCGGTATAACCGGAAGTGTGTCCCCCAATGACCTCGGCACGCTGCCCAATTTTCAAATTTCTGCTAATTACAGTATGGCAGATATCGATCGCGGCGGTTCCCGGTGGGACACCCTGTATAGACTTCATTTAAACACCATAAGAAACTGTCTACTTAATTTTATGATATTATCATTTCGTTTATTTTCCAGTTCTAAAATGTAATCATCCTGCATAGTTACATTTATAGATACAGAGTTTACAGAGTAACAATTTTACAACTGAGTTGTCCATAAATCACAGTCTGAGGCTCTACTTAAATAAACCATGTTATTTACGTTTAAAAGTTCCGTTGATTAAGTTAAACTTCTGGAACGCATTGGGTTAGATTGGGTTTCGTTAAACTGATTTAAAAGCCATTATCTGCATCTCATCAAATTGAAATTGTGGAATATTTAGAAAATATGTTCTTTGCTCATTTTCTCGGGACATTTGGAAAAAAATGGAAAAACAATTAATACGGCGACATTGCGCAAAAAAATTCTTTATATTCTAGCAGTTATAAAGCAATTAATAATTGTGCTTTTACTGGACTTTTGACAAAAATTAAACCTGAAGTTTCTCAGAGTTATACATTTTGCTTCATAAGCATTTTGCCAAAAGAGGCAGAGTTTTTATATAAAAATTGTTGAAATTAGAAATTTTATTCTATCTTTCCTTTAGAGCTTTTACAGTTTTCCAGATATTTAATTCAAATTTGGATTATGTACTATTGGCCAATGTATCAAACGGTTCTCAGAATGTACAGGGTGACATTTTTTTTGGGGTCAGATTTTCTTTTATCACCCGGAACTTTGTTATGACATAGTAAATATTGTGGCTTTTATGTAAAAAAATTAACTAATAATACTTTTAGTGTAGGTTGCCAAGTAATGGGCCAATTAATTAATTGAGCTTGGGCTATTGGTTGGTTATTCATAAAAATAGGAAGACAAAATAGTGTGCGTCATGGGACCCTCGACAGAAGTGATAACATATATTTATAGAAACCATAAAATATTGAACTTGATTAATTCATGATGGCAAAAATAATTTTATTTTATAAGTTTAATATTCTTGTTAGTGTAATAATTTATAAATGGATCAGGAATAGGTAAAATGTAATTTAATTTTCTTTTGAATGTAAAATATATTTGTATTTGCAACATTTAACATTCTTCAACGCTTGTACATATTTCTAAAGCTAAATCTTGTACATATTTCTCTTCTTGGGTTTGTGTAAACTCTTCTTGTTGAGTTTACGTGATAGAAAATAAGAAGACGGTACCCATGTTTTCTGAAATAATCGAGGTAAACTCAAATATTTTTTCAATTAAATTCAAAACGTATTTATTATTTATTATTACAAAACAGTTGTGATTTTTATCATTTTATGTTAAATATAATTGCTTACAAAATAGATATCTAAATATCTATTATTTTTTGTTACAAAATAAAATAACAAAAAATAGAACATATTATTGCATTAAAAGTTATTAATAATAGATGTGACACTTTATTTGCACTTAATCTTGGGAGTTCTTCATAAATTGACCCTGCCTTCTTTAGAGAATATCCGCTCAACATCTGGTTTAACAATTGTCTCCGATGAAAATCACTAGTAGAAAGAAAGTAGGTAGTAATATTTTACGAGATCGGAACTTTGAGTCGTGCAATACAATGCAAATGGACATCATCTGGGCAGCATCTGGACCTCAGACATAGGGAATCGGTGCCGGGATTCTATCGGTACGATTTAATTTAATTTAATCTTATCTTGATACGAATTGGCGTCCGCAATCAATCAGGCGATTTAAAACAGCTCCAACAGTTTTTCAAAAACTTTATTGTAGTGGATCTTAGATACAATTTTGCGTGTCGAATCATCGGTACACGGAAATGGGCAATCTCATTTGCAATGATAAATACCCGGTCGTTTGAACATGATTTTCAAAAGTTTGTAATATATTTTTCTGCAAATTTATGGACGATCCGCATTTTTTGCACTTCTGCTTGAGTGTGTATAATTGTGTGTGTACTTTAATTGGAAATTTAAAAGAACGCGAAACTCGAACAGGCATATAGTACATGAGCACCCTTACCTAGTATTTGCAGTATCTGCAGCTTCTCCCTTGTTAATTTGTTGATACATTGATATCAGCGTTATGAAATAAACGGCACCGAACACAATAATTTATAGATCAAAATCACCGTCAGTTTAATAACGCAATGTAAATTTGAAAAGTTTATCAGATCTACAGATGCACCCGCACTAAGAGAAAAATGTCGAATAGTAAAAGTGCATATGTTTGTCCCAAGCATCAGGCGCGAAGAGGCCGGAGTGGCAGCCNGGCTCGCCGTGACCGATAAAAATCTGTTCACCCTCCCATAAAAAGTTATCACTTCAAAAATCTACTGATTTATCTTGATCATCAATTAAACGTTTATTACATTTAGTTTATCGGTTGTGTTTGACAAAGAGAACAATGGTATATAAAACATCATTAACAGAATTCATTATGTTTTTCACTTGTAGCTTTAAATATATTTGTTATTATTTTCGTTTTGATGATAAATAAGAATTGTTCTTCCTTTTTTTATCGGTTACATAAATCTCTAGTTGATATGGGTGTTTTCTTGAGTCAATATTGCATGTAAATAATGATCATCAGACCATTGTGCATTGCTTAATTATGACGAAAAAACCGACGCCAAAATATTTCAAGCAACCTGGGCAGGCAAGTAGCCAACAAATATGAGCCCATCATATACTTCTATTGTATAACAGTGGCAAAAAGAAAAAATGCGTCAATACCGAAATCAGGCAAAATTCTTACCGTCCCTTTGAAATAAGGACGAGCTTAGGACAAAAGCCGATCAATAGGAAACCGAGGTTTAGTTTTCTTTGTTTTCTGAACTTTTTAAATATTTGTGTTGGGAACTTTTTAACTGTTTAGGAAGAGTTTTTTAATTATCTGATTATCATTGCTTTTGATAATTTTGGCTCTTTAATTTTTTTTGAAAACGCTAATGTTATCAATTGAGTGATAACTTACCAAATCTTTATGCAATTCTTTGGACACCACACTGGAGATTTTAAATACTCCTACGAAAATAAAAAAGGTACCCAAAAGGACAGATACGGTCCTAAGTACTGGAGAATTCATGATTTCGTTGCACTAAATACACTGTTTGGACAAAACACTATCACCGTTCCGGACTTTGCTTTATATTCGCTATTTGGATATATATGTTTTACATCCGTGCTACTAATTTAGGTACACATTTTCTGTTTTATTCGGCCCTTATTTTTGTTTTTCGCTTCTCATACAGGCAGAGAATAATTAACATTATTTTCGAAAGAGTATGCGCGTAATTCTGCGATCAATACGAGCGTCGCTTTATACTAAAAATATTTTCCCGAGTCCGTACAAAAATTGAAACATTTTATACGTTTTGCCATTGATTCGAAGCAATGTTACATGCATCTTGAAATCGATTAATGAATCACTATTAATAAATTCAATTAAACTAATGAGTGAAACGTTTTATATTAATAGATCTTATGGTCGAATTTTAGTTGGTAGAGGGCAACTTTTCATACAGTTGTTTGTATGATAAGTTGGCGCGCTAATTTTTTTCAAATCTATAGGATGTTTAGAGCATAAAATAGAGGAAAGGAGAACAAATATCAAACCTGTTTGAGAAGCCAGAGCATGCAATACAGGATACTGATAAGAAATTGCAAGCAGAAGTTCGTAGAAAGATTGGTCCAAAGAAGAACGAAGCATGGAAAAGACTGTTCAAGAATTAACTCACAACTAGGAGGAACACAAAGCACGGAAAGCTGGAGAATATTTGAAAATATGAGAACAGGAACAAGAAGATAAATAATATCCCCAAAAATTCTTAAGAAATAGGAAGGCTATTTTACAGACAGCTTCTAATGGCAGTCTAACTTGATGAAACACCAAGAAATTTTAGGTTTGTAGGAAGCTCCATCAGGGTAACAATAGAGGCAATAAAAAAACAACTCAACTGCCTAAACAATGGAAAAGTGCCCAGCCCTGGCAGTATAGTTAATGAAACAAGATTTGGGCAAAAATGGAAACATGATCCAAAAACTCTTTCAAAAGTGTCTCAACAATTAAACTATATCAGCAGAGTGAAAAATTCCTTATCTAACCACCTTGTTTAAAAGAGGAGACAGAAGCAGCTGGGAAAATTATCGAGGAATAGAAGTAACAGGCACAATCAGCTAGCAAAATCATTTGAAAAAAAACGCATAGAACCAGGATCTTCACTTGCTTTTCGTAGACCTACGGAAGGCATATGGCCCTGTGAGTCGCTTCAAAAGCTGTGGAAATCGCGCGAACAAACCAGCAATAATATGGACTCAATATGGAGGTAATAAATACGGTAGAATATCTATATGAACAGCGAATTAACAATTACTAAACTAATTTATTATTCAATTTTGTGCGTCAGAAGCGTTACAGCGCTAGGAGAAAGGCGCAATGTATCAGTGTACCATTAAAAAAGTAATATTTTAGAGTAATTTTTTTTGTCTCAAATTTCTCGTTTATTTTAAATGGCTTCACAAATTGGTTGAAATTATACAAAATGTTCCACAAAAGTTACAATGAAAGTTATGTTTTTGAAAAGGAACCCCTATATTAAATTATTATCTAAATTCTATAAAAAAAATATATTTTTTTATTTTCGCGTGTGTTTTATTAGCGCACACTATGAACCTTTTTGTCATTTAATGTACAAAAATTTAAAAATGTAACATAATGCTAACAAGTGGAAAGAAGCCAGAATTTGTTAATGCAATATCGCGATTCGATTTCTAACGAATTCTTTGAATCTTTTTTAAGGTATTTTTAATTTCCCGGAAAAAATCTGTACTGGGATGCAAAAATTAATATACCTTCAGTGAGTGTGATTTTCAACTTCCCCATCTACATATAAACTTTGTCCAATACCTATTTAAATTAAAGCTTGAACTTAAAAGAATAAATAAGAAGAATGGTAATTGATGCAAAATTATGAGTTTTATTTTGTTACATTCTTTAAACTTGTATAAACATTTACAGTGTAATATACGGTTTCCTTGTTTGTTTCACTTATTATCATTTTTTATTAAACATTCTAGTTATTTTTTTTTCAAAATGTACGGAAAACTAGGAATTTTTTAGTGACCATCTAGGGATTGGAATTTTACCGATCTGGCATCACTCACTGGTATGTAAGGTCGTAATGTTTCAACGTATGAATATCCACAACACAAAAAAATGGTTTTAAAGTTAGGTAACTTTCGACTCAAATTCTCTGAGAAAAGCTTTAGCAAAAATAGACCAGAATTGCCCAGAGGAACAAAACAAATTGATTTTTTTCGGATCTTGAGGTAGTAGGGGAGGAAAATGCTTATTTTTGTTATTTTTTGCGACTGTGTTCATTATAACCAGGTGGATCAATAATTATATGTATAAAACGTATTGAAACTCTCTAAAACCCAAACAGTTTTTACAAATTACTCAATTCGTTTTCAACACCTTGTACAGAGTAGGCAAAATTTATCATTTTTACGGATTATTTCGGAAATCATATGGTTGGTTCAGCTTAATTTTTGGAGCAAAATAATCCCTTGTTACTTTTCATTGAGATACAAGGTAAAGGTGAAAATATGGCGTTATCAACTTTTTTAGCTCTTTTATTACTGAAAATATTTTAAAAAATTTATAGATAGTCAATTGTACAGAAATATTTTTTTTACATAAATTAAAAAATATAATTTTGGGTTTTTCATGGACCGCGATGTATATTTTAACACTATTAAATAGCCCTGCTCTAAGTTTTTTTATGAGTTTGTAATCGTATTGTACTCTATAACGGTTTCTGCATGATTGCTGCGGTTTTCGAAATATCCGTAAAAACCACTTTGTTTGCACACTTTGTATATTTTATACCTAAGCAGCAAAGTTTCGTCGCTTTATCTGATTTTTACTGTATGAGATTAATCTGGTTGTTAATTATATTTGGTACGAAAAATGTTAGCACAATGAAATAATATACACAGACGAACTCAAGCGTGTGGCTTTATTTTAGATTATATTCCAAAACTGAGAACGGATCTGCACACGCATACGGTGAGCAGCAACACAGCACACCTGTTGACAACTTAAACTATAGATTTACAGACTTTTACGCCCGAAATAAAATAATTTCATAGTAACACTGAGCTATTATGTGGCTTCTGATCATTTTGAAACAATATCTGACAAAGTTAGTACATCAAAAATTGGATTCTGGTAAATACAGTTATTGTATGTGAATCGAAATTCCGAACGAGCGTAAACGCACAGTTTTTTTTAATCTGCCTTCAAATCTTGCTCACCTGAATATGTGTATGGTTCGTGTGTTTCGATAATTTCAAATACATTGTAACTCCATCAATCAATCACATAAAGTAAAAATTTCAATCTCGATATTGGAGTGATTGGTACCGTTTCGTACATCCTTACTTAACTGGTTGGTCCTAGACCATAGTTCTTCTTTTTCTCGCCATTCTTAACATAGTGCACAGACAAGAGATAGATAGATAATATAGTGATAATTATACCGTTAGAAGTACTAATGATAATTTAATCTGCTTGATAACGTAAATTGCATATAATTTCTAGAAAGATTCCAGATTTCTATTTTGGCACGCTGTATTGGTCACGTGCACAGACCAACAATCTAGATCATGCGATATTCGCCAATCAAAAGAACCAATCGGCTGATCGGAACGCGTTTGTAGTAAAACGAATAGACATTGACAGGGAGTCGTTAAAATTCCAAATGCCACTGTCCGTGTTTGTGCATAACAGCACAACGCTTTAACGCTTAGAGAAAAATTCTGATAAGAAAACGTTTCTTGCCGGTTTCGTTACACAAAGAAAAGCTGTAGAAATATATGATATTTAGCATAAGTTAAGTAAGCTAGGAAGATGGATGCTTTACCGCAAAGCTTATCTCTGTTCATTACTCACGTGGACAAAGAAGGTCCCTTTCTAAAAGTGTGGGGGCAAACCGAAAAAAACAATTCAATTTATGTGGAACAATTTCTGCTGAGTGCCTCCCAACAATTCGACCAGGGCATCGGCGTTCTGCCATTCGAAGCTTTACAAGTCAACACTCTGGTATGCGCCAAATATAAAGACAACAAGTA
This sequence comes from Dendroctonus ponderosae, assembly GCF_020466585.1. NCBI lineage: Eukaryota > Metazoa > Arthropoda > Insecta > Coleoptera > Curculionidae > Dendroctonus > Dendroctonus ponderosae. Next base: position 2,428,874 of record NW_026018508.1, read on the forward strand.
TTACAGGTAATGTTTATCGTTCTTAAAAAGGGGCAAATTTTACTGTTTTCTCTGGTGAACAACCAATTCTCGTAAAGTTTTAGTGTTTTTGTAACCTCGAAAGTATAATGCGTCTATTTTAATCAATCTAATTTCTAAATTATTCATTAAACCCTACTTAAATGCTTTGCTTTCGACGGGTCTTAACGCGAAATTAAATGTTTGCACCATAAGAATACCCTGTATATACAATTTGAGGATCAACTGATCGTATATAAGACCAAGTAGCTTAGTATTAGTACCTTGTGAGCCCTGCATCAAATTATCCATATGTCCAATACATTTCTGCAAAGAAGATATAATTCACTAAATTACTTTGGTCAGGGTCAAAGATATGCCGCCCATTAACTGTTATTTTGTCATGCATCTGGTTAGCGTTTAAATAACTACTTTTCTTTTTTGGAACAGAAATAGCGCCATCGACATTAAGATCATTACAATTCAGTATTATTACAAACTGAACGTATATACCTACATATTCTACAGCGAAAAACATTCGGGAGCGAAAATATCATATACCTACCCTACCCACATAAGTGTCGTCTATCGGAGGTAGCGGCTCTTAAAAGGACGTTTCATAAACAATAATTTATTATTTAAATTGTTAACAACAGATAAAACTTGGTATACATGTTAGGTCTCATATGCTCAATTAACCTAAGGACAACAAAGTTTGAGTAATTGCCTCGTTTAATAAGCTTGTGATACTTTGTGATTAGCAAATTGCAAAATTACTACTCGTTGAGGGAGTGCAAATTTAAGAGCCGCCTACCGCCGTTAAGCGAGACTTTTGGACTATAGGGTATATAACTTGCCTTTAAAGCCTCGCAGGTTGAAATTGGACCACCCTGTATACTGATGCATATTCATAAGTAAACGCAATTAGCTTTAATTTTAACGGATTAAGAATGCACTGATTCGAATGGGAATTAAAACCTAATTTATTATACAGGGTGTCCCGTAAGCACGTGATCAAAAGGGCACAGCGACATTCTTTGGCTTAAAAGACAACAATCTGACTTTTAGTCAAGTTTTATTAACAAAAAGTGTCTAGCAACCCTGATTTGATGGTCAAAGTTCTTCCAATTTTTTTTTTGAATATGTATCTGGATATGTAGTTCTCCCGCACTCGATCGTTTCAGCAAAATATCAATTCTACATAAGAACAAATTCACAGCAAGTTTCATTAAAATACATCATACCATTCTCCCGATATTTAAAAAGATATATATTTTTTGAAGAACTTTGACCATCAATAGCAGAGTGGCCAGAAAATTTTTCTGATTAAAAGTTAGGCCAGATTCTCAATCGTCTTCTTGTGAAACAAACAATCTCGCAGTATTCTTTTGATAAAGTGTTTACAGGCAACTGTGTAAAACAACTTATTCTTGTTAATACAGGGTGAGTCAGCTGTGTACCTGTGCAGTTCTTGTAGTTTAATTGTGGAAAATGTTATCAAAACAAGTTTCAAATAAAAGTTCCCTATACGTAGTCGCTACGTATTTTTATGGAACAACCTTAATTTCATTTTATTTATGAAATATTCAATAAATGCTGTAGAAGTGTTCTTAAACATGTTATATCCCTAAGCCTTAC
>NW_026018508.1:2430724-2430920 GCF_020466585.1 Dendroctonus ponderosae
TCAAAACGTTTTTATATTAAACATAAAATTTTCTATTTAAGTACTTCAAGTAAATGTTTATAGAGAAAGCAAATTGTACGTGCACAGTCATTAAATAAGTTTACCATAAACTCAAAGCTTTTTTTATTCATAGGAACATAATATTGGAACATAATCCTCCTAAGTATTTGAAGTATGTGATTTTTATTAGTCAAAA
>NW_026018508.1:2431233-2432664 GCF_020466585.1 Dendroctonus ponderosae
AAAAATCACCCAAGCATTTTCTATCTTCTAGGTCACGTTCAGTCACGATACTTTCAAAATCTAAACGTTTATTCCGCTTCACAGATCGCGACAAATTGATATATTTTTCGATGAAAAATCACAGCTGAAATAAAATCACTGGTGGCCCTTCGGGTTCACCGTGAAAGTTGATGTAGGTAGTTATAAGTAGTTGATTTATCTGCTTTTGAATGTCGGCACTATTTTATTTTCCAGATATTCTTGCTTGCTATACAGGCTGATTGAAAGTCACATCAGATACGAAAGTTTTTCATAAATATCGTTTTAAGTTGTGATTCACTGATTGCCAACGTTTCTGTTTGCAGCTATTCCAAAGCATGATTGACCAACTTTCATTATATTTAGCCTGGTTTAGATCATGCGGAATATACGTATTGAATATTACTTTTTGAACACGAGAGTAATTGATCTCTATACACTTTGAAAAAAATGTGCACTTATCCAAATCTGAAGAGGACGATATTAGACGTATAAACAACAGCAGGATTTTTATTATCTTGTCTGAACATGATGCATTTACGCAAATGTTTGTGGTATTGTTAGTAACTGTTTTTTTGTTATATTTAAGGTCGAGGATATTGAACATTCTACATCCATTCTTCGTTGAGGTGTATTTCATAGATTATGGAAATAAGGATATAGTACCAAGTGACAACATACGAAGTTTACAAACTTTTCCGACATCATTCATTTCCATTCCACCTCTTTCAACAGGTTTTATTATTGCAGAAGCTCATTGTCCAGGTGTGTAAAAAATACAATAACATTATAGTAAAACTGGTAATATGGACAATACCTAGAAAGTAATATGTATCAAGGTAGTACCGAACTTTCATATCCAGACAATCGAATATGTGAACACGTTTGTCGAAATTTGTGCCAAAGCACTTAAAAACCCCTTTCCAATCTGGCATTTGTGATCTCTCATGCGGTTCAAAATTTAATCCTTGGAAATTTATTTTTATTTTTCAAAAATCAGATTTTTAATCAATATTTTGATATGTTTTATAGCATTTAAAATGATTTTTCAAATTTTGGTTTTCTAAAAAATCATAACATCAGGGTAAATGATATTAAAGAAATAAACAAGTGCTTACAGAACAATAAAAAGGGTGAGTGCAAAATAATTTTCTTTCTTAACTGAGCCTGTTATTCAGCCATAACCTACAGCCAAAAAAATATTTTCTTGACTAAAACAGAGTAGCAAATGTGAACCTGTCTTTCTCAAGACCGATTACACAGAATATGACGGCACGTTCCTACTTAATATTTATTTAAATATATTTGTTAAATAATTTGCATTACTTCACATGTCAGCCTAAAATGCTAAAACACATAAAAACGCTTTTATTAAAAATCTCTTAACTTGAAGGTCAATTGATTTATTTCTAC
>NW_026018508.1:2432764-2459498 GCF_020466585.1 Dendroctonus ponderosae
ACATTTGTCATTCGATATCCACAAAAACAGAAGCCTTCATGCTGTGCTGTTAAACAAATTATAGAAAATTTCAAGAATTTTGAATACGTCTTAATGTCAGTGATTGATATAATATTAATTATTGATACATAAATGGTTCTTAAAACTAAACACTTTTGGATCGTTACATAAATTTACACTTATTTTTAATACCGAATTTGACAAAATTATCAAAAATAGGAGTTTTTATTTGAAAAAATCATAGGTTTTAGGCGGTTTTCTCAATTGTATTTTGAAACTTATTTTTTTAACACTTTGTATTAATAGTTTTCAAAATGTTTTCGAAATTCCATTAAAGTAAGTCATTTTCAACAATAAATGCGACTCAAATTAAGTATGACAAATTCACTTATTTCCCATCAAATGAATAATTATTCGAATGGCTGCAAATGTCAATTTTTACATAAAATTTCAAATATGTCAAAAACGGTTAGACTTAGGTATACGATATTAAACATGAACTACATTCATATATTGGATTAGAATTCAAAAATGTAATAATATATAGGGTGCTCCATTTAAAATAAGCAAGTTGATACGCACTTCCGGTATAACCGGAAGTGTGTCCCCCAATGACCTCGGCACGCTGCCCAATTTTCAAATTTCTGCTAATTACAGTATGGCAGATATCGATCGCGGCGGTTCCCGGTGGGACACCCTGTATAGACTTCATTTAAACACCATAAGAAACTGTCTACTTAATTTTATGATATTATCATTTCGTTTATTTTCCAGTTCTAAAATGTAATCATCCTGCATAGTTACATTTATAGATACAGAGTTTACAGAGTAACAATTTTACAACTGAGTTGTCCATAAATCACAGTCTGAGGCTCTACTTAAATAAACCATGTTATTTACGTTTAAAAGTTCCGTTGATTAAGTTAAACTTCTGGAACGCATTGGGTTAGATTGGGTTTCGTTAAACTGATTTAAAAGCCATTATCTGCATCTCATCAAATTGAAATTGTGGAATATTTAGAAAATATGTTCTTTGCTCATTTTCTCGGGACATTTGGAAAAAAATGGAAAAACAATTAATACGGCGACATTGCGCAAAAAAATTCTTTATATTCTAGCAGTTATAAAGCAATTAATAATTGTGCTTTTACTGGACTTTTGACAAAAATTAAACCTGAAGTTTCTCAGAGTTATACATTTTGCTTCATAAGCATTTTGCCAAAAGAGGCAGAGTTTTTATATAAAAATTGTTGAAATTAGAAATTTTATTCTATCTTTCCTTTAGAGCTTTTACAGTTTTCCAGATATTTAATTCAAATTTGGATTATGTACTATTGGCCAATGTATCAAACGGTTCTCAGAATGTACAGGGTGACATTTTTTTTGGGGTCAGATTTTCTTTTATCACCCGGAACTTTGTTATGACATAGTAAATATTGTGGCTTTTATGTAAAAAAATTAACTAATAATACTTTTAGTGTAGGTTGCCAAGTAATGGGCCAATTAATTAATTGAGCTTGGGCTATTGGTTGGTTATTCATAAAAATAGGAAGACAAAATAGTGTGCGTCATGGGACCCTCGACAGAAGTGATAACATATATTTATAGAAACCATAAAATATTGAACTTGATTAATTCATGATGGCAAAAATAATTTTATTTTATAAGTTTAATATTCTTGTTAGTGTAATAATTTATAAATGGATCAGGAATAGGTAAAATGTAATTTAATTTTCTTTTGAATGTAAAATATATTTGTATTTGCAACATTTAACATTCTTCAACGCTTGTACATATTTCTAAAGCTAAATCTTGTACATATTTCTCTTCTTGGGTTTGTGTAAACTCTTCTTGTTGAGTTTACGTGATAGAAAATAAGAAGACGGTACCCATGTTTTCTGAAATAATCGAGGTAAACTCAAATATTTTTTCAATTAAATTCAAAACGTATTTATTATTTATTATTACAAAACAGTTGTGATTTTTATCATTTTATGTTAAATATAATTGCTTACAAAATAGATATCTAAATATCTATTATTTTTTGTTACAAAATAAAATAACAAAAAATAGAACATATTATTGCATTAAAAGTTATTAATAATAGATGTGACACTTTATTTGCACTTAATCTTGGGAGTTCTTCATAAATTGACCCTGCCTTCTTTAGAGAATATCCGCTCAACATCTGGTTTAACAATTGTCTCCGATGAAAATCACTAGTAGAAAGAAAGTAGGTAGTAATATTTTACGAGATCGGAACTTTGAGTCGTGCAATACAATGCAAATGGACATCATCTGGGCAGCATCTGGACCTCAGACATAGGGAATCGGTGCCGGGATTCTATCGGTACGATTTAATTTAATTTAATCTTATCTTGATACGAATTGGCGTCCGCAATCAATCAGGCGATTTAAAACAGCTCCAACAGTTTTTCAAAAACTTTATTGTAGTGGATCTTAGATACAATTTTGCGTGTCGAATCATCGGTACACGGAAATGGGCAATCTCATTTGCAATGATAAATACCCGGTCGTTTGAACATGATTTTCAAAAGTTTGTAATATATTTTTCTGCAAATTTATGGACGATCCGCATTTTTTGCACTTCTGCTTGAGTGTGTATAATTGTGTGTGTACTTTAATTGGAAATTTAAAAGAACGCGAAACTCGAACAGGCATATAGTACATGAGCACCCTTACCTAGTATTTGCAGTATCTGCAGCTTCTCCCTTGTTAATTTGTTGATACATTGATATCAGCGTTATGAAATAAACGGCACCGAACACAATAATTTATAGATCAAAATCACCGTCAGTTTAATAACGCAATGTAAATTTGAAAAGTTTATCAGATCTACAGATGCACCCGCACTAAGAGAAAAATGTCGAATAGTAAAAGTGCATATGTTTGTCCCAAGCATCAGGCGCGAAGAGGCCGGAGTGGCAGCCNGGCTCGCCGTGACCGATAAAAATCTGTTCACCCTCCCATAAAAAGTTATCACTTCAAAAATCTACTGATTTATCTTGATCATCAATTAAACGTTTATTACATTTAGTTTATCGGTTGTGTTTGACAAAGAGAACAATGGTATATAAAACATCATTAACAGAATTCATTATGTTTTTCACTTGTAGCTTTAAATATATTTGTTATTATTTTCGTTTTGATGATAAATAAGAATTGTTCTTCCTTTTTTTATCGGTTACATAAATCTCTAGTTGATATGGGTGTTTTCTTGAGTCAATATTGCATGTAAATAATGATCATCAGACCATTGTGCATTGCTTAATTATGACGAAAAAACCGACGCCAAAATATTTCAAGCAACCTGGGCAGGCAAGTAGCCAACAAATATGAGCCCATCATATACTTCTATTGTATAACAGTGGCAAAAAGAAAAAATGCGTCAATACCGAAATCAGGCAAAATTCTTACCGTCCCTTTGAAATAAGGACGAGCTTAGGACAAAAGCCGATCAATAGGAAACCGAGGTTTAGTTTTCTTTGTTTTCTGAACTTTTTAAATATTTGTGTTGGGAACTTTTTAACTGTTTAGGAAGAGTTTTTTAATTATCTGATTATCATTGCTTTTGATAATTTTGGCTCTTTAATTTTTTTTGAAAACGCTAATGTTATCAATTGAGTGATAACTTACCAAATCTTTATGCAATTCTTTGGACACCACACTGGAGATTTTAAATACTCCTACGAAAATAAAAAAGGTACCCAAAAGGACAGATACGGTCCTAAGTACTGGAGAATTCATGATTTCGTTGCACTAAATACACTGTTTGGACAAAACACTATCACCGTTCCGGACTTTGCTTTATATTCGCTATTTGGATATATATGTTTTACATCCGTGCTACTAATTTAGGTACACATTTTCTGTTTTATTCGGCCCTTATTTTTGTTTTTCGCTTCTCATACAGGCAGAGAATAATTAACATTATTTTCGAAAGAGTATGCGCGTAATTCTGCGATCAATACGAGCGTCGCTTTATACTAAAAATATTTTCCCGAGTCCGTACAAAAATTGAAACATTTTATACGTTTTGCCATTGATTCGAAGCAATGTTACATGCATCTTGAAATCGATTAATGAATCACTATTAATAAATTCAATTAAACTAATGAGTGAAACGTTTTATATTAATAGATCTTATGGTCGAATTTTAGTTGGTAGAGGGCAACTTTTCATACAGTTGTTTGTATGATAAGTTGGCGCGCTAATTTTTTTCAAATCTATAGGATGTTTAGAGCATAAAATAGAGGAAAGGAGAACAAATATCAAACCTGTTTGAGAAGCCAGAGCATGCAATACAGGATACTGATAAGAAATTGCAAGCAGAAGTTCGTAGAAAGATTGGTCCAAAGAAGAACGAAGCATGGAAAAGACTGTTCAAGAATTAACTCACAACTAGGAGGAACACAAAGCACGGAAAGCTGGAGAATATTTGAAAATATGAGAACAGGAACAAGAAGATAAATAATATCCCCAAAAATTCTTAAGAAATAGGAAGGCTATTTTACAGACAGCTTCTAATGGCAGTCTAACTTGATGAAACACCAAGAAATTTTAGGTTTGTAGGAAGCTCCATCAGGGTAACAATAGAGGCAATAAAAAAACAACTCAACTGCCTAAACAATGGAAAAGTGCCCAGCCCTGGCAGTATAGTTAATGAAACAAGATTTGGGCAAAAATGGAAACATGATCCAAAAACTCTTTCAAAAGTGTCTCAACAATTAAACTATATCAGCAGAGTGAAAAATTCCTTATCTAACCACCTTGTTTAAAAGAGGAGACAGAAGCAGCTGGGAAAATTATCGAGGAATAGAAGTAACAGGCACAATCAGCTAGCAAAATCATTTGAAAAAAAACGCATAGAACCAGGATCTTCACTTGCTTTTCGTAGACCTACGGAAGGCATATGGCCCTGTGAGTCGCTTCAAAAGCTGTGGAAATCGCGCGAACAAACCAGCAATAATATGGACTCAATATGGAGGTAATAAATACGGTAGAATATCTATATGAACAGCGAATTAACAATTACTAAACTAATTTATTATTCAATTTTGTGCGTCAGAAGCGTTACAGCGCTAGGAGAAAGGCGCAATGTATCAGTGTACCATTAAAAAAGTAATATTTTAGAGTAATTTTTTTTGTCTCAAATTTCTCGTTTATTTTAAATGGCTTCACAAATTGGTTGAAATTATACAAAATGTTCCACAAAAGTTACAATGAAAGTTATGTTTTTGAAAAGGAACCCCTATATTAAATTATTATCTAAATTCTATAAAAAAAATATATTTTTTTATTTTCGCGTGTGTTTTATTAGCGCACACTATGAACCTTTTTGTCATTTAATGTACAAAAATTTAAAAATGTAACATAATGCTAACAAGTGGAAAGAAGCCAGAATTTGTTAATGCAATATCGCGATTCGATTTCTAACGAATTCTTTGAATCTTTTTTAAGGTATTTTTAATTTCCCGGAAAAAATCTGTACTGGGATGCAAAAATTAATATACCTTCAGTGAGTGTGATTTTCAACTTCCCCATCTACATATAAACTTTGTCCAATACCTATTTAAATTAAAGCTTGAACTTAAAAGAATAAATAAGAAGAATGGTAATTGATGCAAAATTATGAGTTTTATTTTGTTACATTCTTTAAACTTGTATAAACATTTACAGTGTAATATACGGTTTCCTTGTTTGTTTCACTTATTATCATTTTTTATTAAACATTCTAGTTATTTTTTTTTCAAAATGTACGGAAAACTAGGAATTTTTTAGTGACCATCTAGGGATTGGAATTTTACCGATCTGGCATCACTCACTGGTATGTAAGGTCGTAATGTTTCAACGTATGAATATCCACAACACAAAAAAATGGTTTTAAAGTTAGGTAACTTTCGACTCAAATTCTCTGAGAAAAGCTTTAGCAAAAATAGACCAGAATTGCCCAGAGGAACAAAACAAATTGATTTTTTTCGGATCTTGAGGTAGTAGGGGAGGAAAATGCTTATTTTTGTTATTTTTTGCGACTGTGTTCATTATAACCAGGTGGATCAATAATTATATGTATAAAACGTATTGAAACTCTCTAAAACCCAAACAGTTTTTACAAATTACTCAATTCGTTTTCAACACCTTGTACAGAGTAGGCAAAATTTATCATTTTTACGGATTATTTCGGAAATCATATGGTTGGTTCAGCTTAATTTTTGGAGCAAAATAATCCCTTGTTACTTTTCATTGAGATACAAGGTAAAGGTGAAAATATGGCGTTATCAACTTTTTTAGCTCTTTTATTACTGAAAATATTTTAAAAAATTTATAGATAGTCAATTGTACAGAAATATTTTTTTTACATAAATTAAAAAATATAATTTTGGGTTTTTCATGGACCGCGATGTATATTTTAACACTATTAAATAGCCCTGCTCTAAGTTTTTTTATGAGTTTGTAATCGTATTGTACTCTATAACGGTTTCTGCATGATTGCTGCGGTTTTCGAAATATCCGTAAAAACCACTTTGTTTGCACACTTTGTATATTTTATACCTAAGCAGCAAAGTTTCGTCGCTTTATCTGATTTTTACTGTATGAGATTAATCTGGTTGTTAATTATATTTGGTACGAAAAATGTTAGCACAATGAAATAATATACACAGACGAACTCAAGCGTGTGGCTTTATTTTAGATTATATTCCAAAACTGAGAACGGATCTGCACACGCATACGGTGAGCAGCAACACAGCACACCTGTTGACAACTTAAACTATAGATTTACAGACTTTTACGCCCGAAATAAAATAATTTCATAGTAACACTGAGCTATTATGTGGCTTCTGATCATTTTGAAACAATATCTGACAAAGTTAGTACATCAAAAATTGGATTCTGGTAAATACAGTTATTGTATGTGAATCGAAATTCCGAACGAGCGTAAACGCACAGTTTTTTTTAATCTGCCTTCAAATCTTGCTCACCTGAATATGTGTATGGTTCGTGTGTTTCGATAATTTCAAATACATTGTAACTCCATCAATCAATCACATAAAGTAAAAATTTCAATCTCGATATTGGAGTGATTGGTACCGTTTCGTACATCCTTACTTAACTGGTTGGTCCTAGACCATAGTTCTTCTTTTTCTCGCCATTCTTAACATAGTGCACAGACAAGAGATAGATAGATAATATAGTGATAATTATACCGTTAGAAGTACTAATGATAATTTAATCTGCTTGATAACGTAAATTGCATATAATTTCTAGAAAGATTCCAGATTTCTATTTTGGCACGCTGTATTGGTCACGTGCACAGACCAACAATCTAGATCATGCGATATTCGCCAATCAAAAGAACCAATCGGCTGATCGGAACGCGTTTGTAGTAAAACGAATAGACATTGACAGGGAGTCGTTAAAATTCCAAATGCCACTGTCCGTGTTTGTGCATAACAGCACAACGCTTTAACGCTTAGAGAAAAATTCTGATAAGAAAACGTTTCTTGCCGGTTTCGTTACACAAAGAAAAGCTGTAGAAATATATGATATTTAGCATAAGTTAAGTAAGCTAGGAAGATGGATGCTTTACCGCAAAGCTTATCTCTGTTCATTACTCACGTGGACAAAGAAGGTCCCTTTCTAAAAGTGTGGGGGCAAACCGAAAAAAACAATTCAATTTATGTGGAACAATTTCTGCTGAGTGCCTCCCAACAATTCGACCAGGGCATCGGCGTTCTGCCATTCGAAGCTTTACAAGTCAACACTCTGGTATGCGCCAAATATAAAGACAACAAGTATTACAGGTAATGTTTATCGTTCTTAAAAAGGGGCAAATTTTACTGTTTTCTCTGGTGAACAACCAATTCTCGTAAAGTTTTAGTGTTTTTGTAACCTCGAAAGTATAATGCGTCTATTTTAATCAATCTAATTTCTAAATTATTCATTAAACCCTACTTAAATGCTTTGCTTTCGACGGGTCTTAACGCGAAATTAAATGTTTGCACCATAAGAATACCCTGTATATACAATTTGAGGATCAACTGATCGTATATAAGACCAAGTAGCTTAGTATTAGTACCTTGTGAGCCCTGCATCAAATTATCCATATGTCCAATACATTTCTGCAAAGAAGATATAATTCACTAAATTACTTTGGTCAGGGTCAAAGATATGCCGCCCATTAACTGTTATTTTGTCATGCATCTGGTTAGCGTTTAAATAACTACTTTTCTTTTTTGGAACAGAAATAGCGCCATCGACATTAAGATCATTACAATTCAGTATTATTACAAACTGAACGTATATACCTACATATTCTACAGCGAAAAACATTCGGGAGCGAAAATATCATATACCTACCCTACCCACATAAGTGTCGTCTATCGGAGGTAGCGGCTCTTAAAAGGACGTTTCATAAACAATAATTTATTATTTAAATTGTTAACAACAGATAAAACTTGGTATACATGTTAGGTCTCATATGCTCAATTAACCTAAGGACAACAAAGTTTGAGTAATTGCCTCGTTTAATAAGCTTGTGATACTTTGTGATTAGCAAATTGCAAAATTACTACTCGTTGAGGGAGTGCAAATTTAAGAGCCGCCTACCGCCGTTAAGCGAGACTTTTGGACTATAGGGTATATAACTTGCCTTTAAAGCCTCGCAGGTTGAAATTGGACCACCCTGTATACTGATGCATATTCATAAGTAAACGCAATTAGCTTTAATTTTAACGGATTAAGAATGCACTGATTCGAATGGGAATTAAAACCTAATTTATTATACAGGGTGTCCCGTAAGCACGTGATCAAAAGGGCACAGCGACATTCTTTGGCTTAAAAGACAACAATCTGACTTTTAGTCAAGTTTTATTAACAAAAAGTGTCTAGCAACCCTGATTTGATGGTCAAAGTTCTTCCAATTTTTTTTTTGAATATGTATCTGGATATGTAGTTCTCCCGCACTCGATCGTTTCAGCAAAATATCAATTCTACATAAGAACAAATTCACAGCAAGTTTCATTAAAATACATCATACCATTCTCCCGATATTTAAAAAGATATATATTTTTTGAAGAACTTTGACCATCAATAGCAGAGTGGCCAGAAAATTTTTCTGATTAAAAGTTAGGCCAGATTCTCAATCGTCTTCTTGTGAAACAAACAATCTCGCAGTATTCTTTTGATAAAGTGTTTACAGGCAACTGTGTAAAACAACTTATTCTTGTTAATACAGGGTGAGTCAGCTGTGTACCTGTGCAGTTCTTGTAGTTTAATTGTGGAAAATGTTATCAAAACAAGTTTCAAATAAAAGTTCCCTATACGTAGTCGCTACGTATTTTTATGGAACAACCTTAATTTCATTTTATTTATGAAATATTCAATAAATGCTGTAGAAGTGTTCTTAAACATGTTATATCCCTAAGCCTTACMATTTTCTATTCATGAATGGTTTATAAAAAATAYTATAAAGCTAACATAGAAAATAAATAGGCATTATTTCWACGTACGAAATTTCAAACTCCACTATGTGTATCATACTTGCAYGTGCATTTCTATTACTTTAYCGCAAAAATGATATTTCCAAATTTCTGTTACATGATGGCACTGGACTCATTCATAAAATWSAGTAAAAATCGTGGTAATAMTCAAAACGTTTTTATATTAAACATAAAATTTTCTATTTAAGTACTTCAAGTAAATGTTTATAGAGAAAGCAAATTGTACGTGCACAGTCATTAAATAAGTTTACCATAAACTCAAAGCTTTTTTTATTCATAGGAACATAATATTGGAACATAATCCTCCTAAGTATTTGAAGTATGTGATTTTTATTAGTCAAAACTTCGTTACTTGAAAAACCTTAGAAGTATTACAGTTGCCTAAGCTTAGCGCTTTCTTCATAAGAAAACTCTCGCCGGACTATAATTATAAATTTTATTGACAGTAATTTTGAATAAAATCCGATTTTCTCATTTTGAAAGGAAAAACTTTAAATTGAGTAAAATATCACAGTRAACGTTATCAGAATATTTTCACYTTAACAATATTCAAAATATAGTCCAATTAATGTTCATGATGTAGTGMAAAATACATTAATRAATTAGCGAAGTCAATCAAAYTYAATATTTTCAGTCAAGTTTATACTTATTTAAAKAAAAATCACCCAAGCATTTTCTATCTTCTAGGTCACGTTCAGTCACGATACTTTCAAAATCTAAACGTTTATTCCGCTTCACAGATCGCGACAAATTGATATATTTTTCGATGAAAAATCACAGCTGAAATAAAATCACTGGTGGCCCTTCGGGTTCACCGTGAAAGTTGATGTAGGTAGTTATAAGTAGTTGATTTATCTGCTTTTGAATGTCGGCACTATTTTATTTTCCAGATATTCTTGCTTGCTATACAGGCTGATTGAAAGTCACATCAGATACGAAAGTTTTTCATAAATATCGTTTTAAGTTGTGATTCACTGATTGCCAACGTTTCTGTTTGCAGCTATTCCAAAGCATGATTGACCAACTTTCATTATATTTAGCCTGGTTTAGATCATGCGGAATATACGTATTGAATATTACTTTTTGAACACGAGAGTAATTGATCTCTATACACTTTGAAAAAAATGTGCACTTATCCAAATCTGAAGAGGACGATATTAGACGTATAAACAACAGCAGGATTTTTATTATCTTGTCTGAACATGATGCATTTACGCAAATGTTTGTGGTATTGTTAGTAACTGTTTTTTTGTTATATTTAAGGTCGAGGATATTGAACATTCTACATCCATTCTTCGTTGAGGTGTATTTCATAGATTATGGAAATAAGGATATAGTACCAAGTGACAACATACGAAGTTTACAAACTTTTCCGACATCATTCATTTCCATTCCACCTCTTTCAACAGGTTTTATTATTGCAGAAGCTCATTGTCCAGGTGTGTAAAAAATACAATAACATTATAGTAAAACTGGTAATATGGACAATACCTAGAAAGTAATATGTATCAAGGTAGTACCGAACTTTCATATCCAGACAATCGAATATGTGAACACGTTTGTCGAAATTTGTGCCAAAGCACTTAAAAACCCCTTTCCAATCTGGCATTTGTGATCTCTCATGCGGTTCAAAATTTAATCCTTGGAAATTTATTTTTATTTTTCAAAAATCAGATTTTTAATCAATATTTTGATATGTTTTATAGCATTTAAAATGATTTTTCAAATTTTGGTTTTCTAAAAAATCATAACATCAGGGTAAATGATATTAAAGAAATAAACAAGTGCTTACAGAACAATAAAAAGGGTGAGTGCAAAATAATTTTCTTTCTTAACTGAGCCTGTTATTCAGCCATAACCTACAGCCAAAAAAATATTTTCTTGACTAAAACAGAGTAGCAAATGTGAACCTGTCTTTCTCAAGACCGATTACACAGAATATGACGGCACGTTCCTACTTAATATTTATTTAAATATATTTGTTAAATAATTTGCATTACTTCACATGTCAGCCTAAAATGCTAAAACACATAAAAACGCTTTTATTAAAAATCTCTTAACTTGAAGGTCAATTGATTTATTTCTACCAGGTCTTGGTGAGCAAATGTTCTGAAAAGTCTATTTTTCAATTGTCTATATTTCTCAGAACGTGACGCTTGGCGGATCTGTTGATAGTTTTTTGTTAAAGATAATGCTATGAAGGCTTTCACGGCCGGTCAAATTACATTTAGGAATGTTTTCCGGGCTTTGATGCCGGTCTATCGGAATTTCTTCCTGACGTTTCGTCCACAACTGCGGTGGACATTTTCAAATATCAGCACCAGGAGTCTACAGAGTTCCGTGCAGCTGTGGAAGAGCATACATCGGCACCACAAAACGAAGCATAAACACTAGGATCACGGAGCACAAACGAAGTTGCAGATTAGGACAAACGGAAAAATCAGCAGTAGCGGAGCACGCACTGCTAGACGGCCACCAAATACGCTTCGACGAAGTTGACATTCTGCACCAATCTGAAAGATACTACCCGAGACTCACCAGAGAGGCCATCGAAATATTTAAACACCAAAACAATTTTAACAGAAAAGAAGAAATTACGGCACTCAATCCAGATTGGAAGCGCGTTTTCCGCCAAACAGCATGTGCGCCGAAGCGTTGGAACCCCCACGCATGAGCACACACGGCTGGGCTGCATAAATATGACGGGGAATCCAGCAGTTGAATCAGTCTTAGTTGGAAAGCACGGGAGATCACTTCGCCCACTGCCTCATCACCTTTGAAAATGTCCACCGCAGTTGTGGACGAAACGTCAGGAAGAAATTCCGATAGACCCCGGCTTCAAAGCCCGGAAAACATTCCTAAATGTAAAGATAATGCTGCCATTTTGAAACGCGCGGGTTTTCTTTGAAATTTTGCTTGTAATCAGCTTATGTTGCCTCGAGATTAAGCCGAGGTCGAAAGGTTCAAAAGGTGACACGGGCATGTGCATTTTTTATAATTATTAGGGGTCACTATTTTAGTGATACTCTAAAAAGAGTACGTAAATAGTGCACGCATCCACCAACCTGTCCAATATACAGAGTATTCCCATTTCGAGGGGAAATTTTCAAAATTATCCACCACACGCAGTTCGCACGAATGGAAGGCGATCTAGCGACTGCTGTTTAAATTTACTTGAATATACAGGGTGAGTTTTGAATGCTCTACTCGAAACTAATTTTCTTTTTTCAAAATTTGACAGTCATGACATGTCACGAGATATTTGAAGAAAACTAATTTATGACCGCCTTTTAAATAACTCCTAGTTCAGTCAGTATTAATCTGACAAGAAAACATTAAGTAAAAAAGTTTTAGGAAATTGCATTCCAAATAAAATGACATAAGACATTTTTCATTCAAGAAATCATTTTAGATTATCCCTTTATTAAATAGAGCATTCTATTACGATTTCAGTGATATATCATATCGTTAGGCTTTTTCGAAAATTAAGTGATTGTGAATTATTTTTACTGTTTTAATGTAGTTGATCGAAGTTACCCATGGAAAATAGTATATGGCACACAGCAGTGTTTCAATAGTAACAAATAATAACAATTCGAGAGTTCAAAAGTCCGGACGCGAAAATTATAATCACAACTTAAGTTGTAATTAGACACTTGTTTTGTTGACATTGGTGTTTACATCTGAATGTGATCTGTTTCGTTCTAATCAACTTTTGCAAGCTTTTAAAGAAATAGAAACATATCGAAAAGTGTATATGTTTTGTTTTATGTTATAAATGTCATTAATTCCAATAAATAAATAAGTCTGAACTGCCACTCGGGTAATTTGATGTTTCGCAACGCCACCATCGGTAGTTGAACTCGCTATATCGCTAACTCGCTATATCATAACTCGCTAGTCGAACTACTTTAAAATTGGTAATAACTTTATTTTTATTAAGAGGGCAACTCATGTAAAGTATTTATTACAAAACATACTGCAGATAATTAAAATTGAACTCTAAAAACTATAATTTTTATTGCAAAATATTTTCAAAGTGAGGGTTTTATTGTGTTATATAGTGAGAGTTCAGAGCTTTATTATTGAATAAATTGCTTTTCTAACTGACCGACTAACAATATTTTCAATTGTTCCAACAGCTTTTAAAGTTCATTTAAATTGCCATATTTATTTTTATAAACTGTGTTTTTACGGCTCCCCATAAAAAACTGACTGATCCGGTGATCGAGGTGGCCATAAATTACAACCGTTTCTTCCAATCCGAGCGCCAGCAAATTGTTCGTCCAAATGATTCTGCACCTTTGCAAAATTATGCGCAGATGCGGTAATGGGCAATGTTGAAACTATTGCCCATTACGTCGTGTTTCCAAGTCTAAGTCGTTTGAGCATAATATCCAGATGATTCCGGAGGAATTGAAGAGGCCGACTTTAATTTAAGGTGCCTTCAAAAATAAATGTACTAATCATTTTTGATCCCGTCATTCCGTACCAAGCGTTAAGGAGGTTCATCTGGTACGTCTCTAGTCAAAATAAAGTACGCATAGTGTTGTGACTCACTGAATAGTGAAGGAAGTACTTAAATATGATAATTTTTCTTTCCAAATGCTTAGTTATTTCAATAAGCTACTTCTCAAGCATAGGACCTTTTCAAAATAATACGTAATAACAGCGTTTAAACTCGAATTTCAACTGTTAGTATATTATAGAAATTTTCAAAAAAAAATAAATTCTCGTACTCGTAAGTGTATAATTAACACGTAAGTGTATAATTATATAGAGATATAACAATTGTTTCTAAAGCGTGTTATATGTGAGAAACTTTATGGAATGCAATGCAATTAAATGTAACTTTTAGGGGGTGGAGAATGGAAAGAGCAAATATTCGAGGTTATATCGAAAGAGCTGAACTATAGAGAAGTGCGATGTAATTTACTTACTAAGGCCACGAATCACTATCTTGTCAACTTGTACATTGATAGTACTGATCTTAGTTCACTATTTATAAATAGGGGCTTGTTGCAACCTATTCCCCTTCATGCCCAACAAGCTGTTTTGCTCAGTATGAGTTTGCTACAGAAAGTCCCACCGCCATCCGTGGCTCCAATTGCATCTTCAACGGAAATCAACACTTACAAAGCGTGTACTTTGGGTAATATTTGAAAATCTGCTTTGCATGTACATTTTTAAAGAAATTTCATTTTTATTTAGAACCTATGCAGCAGTATGCTGTATATGTTTCATTTGTTAACGAGGGCCCAACTCACTTCTCAGTTCAGTTGCAACAGTCTGAAACCGTATTGGCTAAATTAATGAAAGAAATTAACGAAATTGGTTTACGATTGATGGAAGAAGTACCTCTGCCAGGGACTATCTGCTTAGCGAAATGCCAAGAAGATGATAATGTCTGCAGAGCTGTAGTTACCAATGAAGTCGATAACCAATTTAAGGTATTTTTACTATTTCTGTAAAACTATTTGACGAAACCATATATATACCATGTTCTTGTAGGTGTTTTATGTTGATTTTGGAAACTACGAGATACTGCCCCTTGAAGGTTTATTTCAAATACCGTTCAAATATGTACTACCTAAAGTAATGGCTATTAGAGTGGCGCTAAATGGTGTTGAGAAATCCACAGTTACCATCGACATGCGACTGGCGTTCAAACGATTTGTCGACAATCGGCTTCTTTATATGAAAGTTCTTCCATCCTCAACTAAAACTGTGATTCCCAAATGTGAATTGTGGGATCCCGAGACGAAGACCAGTGCATTAGATGTAATTAATAGGTACAAAAAGAAATTTAATGAATGAAAGCGAATTCATACAAATTTACGAATGTTTTAGAGCTGCTCTACATGCCTACCCAGAGCCACTTATCTTAAACAGGGGATTCACGCAGCCTGTGAAAGTCAGTTATGTATTTAGCTGTAACCGATTCTTTGTTCAATTATTGAGTAAAGAGTCAGAATTGGCAAAGTTAATGAACGACTTGCAAACTGCCTGCCAATCTAGTGACATTATTTCCGATATAAGAATTGGTAATTTTTGTTGCATTATAAGTACTCCTTTTTTAATCAGGGGAGCGGAGCGGCAAAAATAGTGTGCAGACTTATAAAGAATGGAAAACAATTGCTAATTTCCAACCTCTGCACATATCTGTATATCATAAGAAAGATTCTTATATCAAATATACTATTTCAGGCCTACCATGTTGTGCTTTATTTGAATCGGATCAGCTATGGTATCGAAGTGAAATAGTCGATGTAATGGATAGCGAAAATGTTAAGGTCAAATATATAGATTATGGAAATGAAGAATTCATAGCAATTACCCATTTGCGAATGATTGAAGGGGAGCTGGTAATTATTGTTTTTTTTTAATTTATGGTGTTACTTGACACAAATTTTTATGCAAGTACCGTAATTCAGTTCTTTTCTAGTTAACTGTTTTGCGACCTCAGGCCATTGAATGTTGTCTTAATGGTTATCAAAACATGGGTGTTGAAGAAGAAAGAGATGCCCTCTTTGAACATCTGATATTGGAGAAAATATTCTCAATGAAGGCTACTGAAATGTATGGCAAGAAGGTATATAAAACTATGCAAAACTGTATAAATCATATTAACCTTTAATTGATTATTTGTGCACAAAGTTGTAACTTGAAACGTGAGTAATGTGTAATTCCTTTTTAAAGAGCCTCCACATTAATAAGAAGGTATCTTTTTGGGGTTTTATTAACTTCACCGCTCTGAAGAACATTGCCAAAAACCAAATCTAAATATATTTAAACATAGGTATTTCGTAATTCTTTTAGGCACTTGTTGAGCTTATTGACGAAAATAACTACAATGTAGCGTCCTTGTTGCTGGATAAAATCGCAGCGTCAAAGAGTCAAGTAAGCCCAATGTTGGTACACGCCGACAATACGATACAACATAGGAAAACCAGCGATTCAAGCGAAAGTTATAAAAACCAGGTGAAACCGGCAGCTAGGTAAGAATGGTGAAATATTAACTGTTCTGTACTTTAAACAGTAATTATTCGGGATACACATAAAACAGTGGCAAATATTACTTTTTAACTTGTCTGCCATCCACATTTTATGTAAATGTAAATAATAATAATAAATTAATTTTTTTAGAGAATGGAATAGAAACGATGCAACAGAACCTCGAAACGACAAATCTCAAAAACCATGGCGAACGAATAACAAAGATACACAGTAAGTGACAATTAATTAATTAATTTTAATTTTTTTTGTTTTTTAAGTTTTTTTGATACTGTGTGTTCTGTTGGATGCATTGATTGCATTTCTCTCTGTGTGAATTTTAATAAAAATACCTGAGCACGTTTTTGGAGAGAGTGACAATATTTTTCTGTATTTATTGTTTCGTTTTTCCGTTTTCCCTCATCAGGTCTCCTTTTAATTTTTGTCATTAAAATATTTTCAAGTAAGATGTGGTTAAAT
This sequence comes from Dendroctonus ponderosae, assembly GCF_020466585.1. Classification (NCBI taxonomy): domain Eukaryota; kingdom Metazoa; phylum Arthropoda; class Insecta; order Coleoptera; family Curculionidae; genus Dendroctonus; species Dendroctonus ponderosae. The sequence continues at coordinate 2,449,759 of NW_026018508.1, forward strand.
AAATTGTTGTAAATTGCAGAAAAATGTTCATAATATTTAAATTATACAATAATTAATAATTTTTTAAGAATAATCGTTTTTTTTTTTAATTTAAATGATCAAAGTCAGTGGGACATTAATTAATAGCCCTATTTGCAGTGTAGCTTTGTATCGGTATGTTCAAAATGTTTAACTTATTTTACAGATGCTTGCTTAATAATGTTTCCAAAACGTTCTTTTTCTCGCTAAATTAAATGTTTCCTGGTCTTTCTAGACAGGATTATAAATTAACTCTTAGATGTAAATAAAATCAAATGATACCTGCTTCGGAGATTTGAATATAACCGATAACCAAAATCATGTTCTAAATATGTTACTAGGTGGCTCCTAAAAATGAACACAAAACTTGTATTTGACAATTTATAAGTACAATTAATTTAGAATGTAATCATTATTGAAAGTTGTGTTACTTTTACATGCAGCTTAAGTGTGGCATGGAGAATCAGAAAATATCAAACTCTGTGAGTGTTGTAAATTGGGGTCAAATTTTAATTAATAAATAACACAGTAATTGATTTTCGATATTCCAGCGATAACGAAACGAGCTCGAACGACCGATCACCGGAGAGTGGATCGTGGAGGCAAAACAATAAACATTTCGAGTAAGTTTGTTAACATTAAATATGCCATTATCCATAATGTTGTGTTCGTATAGTCAAAATGATAGACGAAAATTACGCGATCGAGGAGATGGTGATTGGGGCGATAAAGGATACAGAGAACGGGGTGATCGACGAGACCAAGACTGGAATGATAAAAGTGAACGTGGAGATCGTGCTGACCGAGGGGACCGAAATCGAGGACCCAGAGATAGAGAACATTCCGATCGATCCCGAGGAGACAGAGAACAAAACGATAGAGTACAGAAGGATCGATACAGTGCCAATGACAGAATCAATCGTTTTCGAAATGATAATAAATCTAACAATTGGAATAATACAGATGGTGAGTCCCATACATGAGTTTCTTAATTCTTGCGTTAACTAAAATAATGTATTTTTATAATTATCATGACGTACCGCTCGGTGGATCTACCGATAAACATTTTATCTTGTTTATAAAAATCATTATCTTTTCGATTAATATTTTTTTAACCACCCCAAAGAAATTTTGCACACACTTGCACACACGATTTTGCTGTACAACGTACACCATACTAAGGAATTTTTCCCGAGTTCTGGAGATTTTTCTCAGTTAAAGAGAAAGAGAGATTTGTTATAACTATCTAGGGATTTAAAAAAATTACGTTTATCTACAATAAAATGCTGGGACGAAAATATTAATATTCGGACTACATACGGCTAACAAGTCGAGAGAGACGAGCAACAATTTGTTAATGCGATTTCAGCCACAGTCAGTGGATCCCCGTACGTGTACGGTGAAGAAGGTCTTGTAATTTATCGGAAATAGTCTTTACTGGGATGTAAAAATCAATACACCTGCAGTGAGTCTGATTTGCAACTGCCCCATCTACATATAAACGTTGTCAAATTCCTATTTAAATTAAAGATTTAATTTAAAGGGCAACTAAAATATTAATTTACTGGAAAATAATTTGTGCCAATAACCAGACATTCAATCGAGAGCATCCGAGATCAATTCTTTTATTTCTCAATTAATTAATATACGGTAAATATTAAAAATTGTATTAAAAATTGAGGATATAAAAAATGAAGAAAAAAAAGAGGAGGCAAAGATATAACAACTGGCGGCTAACAATAAATCTTCAGTTTTTAAATTTTCTTTCTGTTGGAAACGCCACATGGTTATGCAACTGCTTCTCACCAACTGAATTGTGTTGCACATTTGTCCTTGTGATGTGGACAGTTTGTCTCAATTTTGTCTTGTCTGAATTCCTGAAATGTTGTGTTTTTATCTAAAAATCGTGTTCAAATCAAAAAACTTGTCTGCTTGGTCTCGAACCGGCATTAAACGTACATTTTTTAAAACAATTTACAATAAGAGTGAGTTGGGCGTTTAAACAATTAAAATTCGATGGGAATTTTTATGAGTATGCCTATATTAATTATAAGAACCGTATGAACCATATCATATCATGAAATTCTAAGACTTAAATTTATTAACTCTGTTAAAGTCTCATGGGACTGAATCTAATAGACACGGGGCAGGTTTCTCCGATTTTGTTAGTTCCAAAACACCAGAAAATAAATTCCTTAAAAAAATATTATTATTGTTATTAGATAGGTAGTAAGTGTGTCGTTTTAAGAAGCAATAATAACATACAAGTAAAAATACACACACACACATGCACACACACACAAAATTGGTAATTTTTGACTTTTTACTTGATTAATTTTTTTATACTTTTAAATGTAAATTTAGATGTGTTTGAAAACACGCCTACATGGAATAGTAATGGAAATGAAGCTAAATCATCCGTTGATAAAAATGATAGTTGGGCAGATAGTACACCATCTTCAAATCAGAATAGTTATGAAACTTATCAACCTAAAGATGATAAATATGCTGGCCGGAAAAGGTAACTTTTGTCTATTACCAATGTGGTTACGATCACAGTACGTTATTTATTACCAACAATCCAAACACTTAATATATTATTTGATTGAAACCATGTGCTAGTTTTAAAATATCTCGATTTTGTATCGAATATTTTTTGTATATTTAAGCTGCATCTCTGTACTTTATAGTTTAATAATTACCAGTTTTTAATATGTTTTTAATTCAATAAAAATTATAATGTAGGTTTGAAGACAGAGACAGTAGCCGTCAAGATGGAAAAAGTTGGAACAAGAAAGACAACTTGAGGGCAGACATATCTAAAAAAGGCTTTATAAAGTATGTATCAATACTGTTTAGGTAATAAATCCTAGATTGTGATTTAAAAAAATATATTTAATTTCATTTCAGTTTCAAAATTGATCAATTCACATTCTAATTTCTAGTTATCGTTTATAAAATCATAAAAATTGAATTTGGAATAATTATTTACCATTAAAATGTGAAAGTGCGATGCAATATTAAAATTAGGGCATTTAATAAAATATTTAATCGTGTCTAACTGTAAATATGATTCTACAAGCGTATAAAAGTTCGGCTTTTATGACGCTAACGAAATATTACAAAAAACTAGTTATATCACACAGTGTTTAAAGTAAATTCTATTTAAATATTGCAAACGAACATTTTGGTATTTTTAATGCAATACTTCCAACATGGTCCATCTTGCAATTTAATAAATTTACTTTATGGTGTTTTCTTCATTTATTTGTGCGTGAAGTCGATGTTCGAGCAACTACTCACAATTTTTATTCATAATAATACACAATGACTAATTTTTTGTAATAATCGCAAGGTGTTTAAGCCATTTGGTTGCTTTTTATTATATATGTTTTTCTTTTATTCTTTGTCGGTTTTGGATTTTAATTTTATTGGTGCTTTAGGGATGGAAGTGATCTGAGTCTTAGTGGATCCGATAAAGGTTCTAGGAAAGGTGGTAGAGCCATTTCAAAATCTGAATACAATGATACTGGTGCAGGTAGAAGGTTTCAAAATAGGCAAGTGAATCAAAATGTTAAATTGTTTTTATTCAATTGTTCATAAGATAAACATATAGACATGAATGTTGACGGTCAAATCAGTTACATCGAAAACAATGAAATGTGCACACTGAGCAAAAAACAATCCCCTATGATTACTTTAGTAAAAGGTTTGAGGTAATTGTCGAGTTCCGTCTTTTTAAAATACGTAGAATTCCATTATCGCATGATAATCACATAGAATGAGGGGTTCAGTTTCATGATCAAATTTAACTCTGTCTGTAATTATCTYTGTAAAAMTCTGTAAAAAAAATCTTATCTCTTATCTGTAAAAAAAAAACKGATTTTGATTTCTAAGTCATTGAATCGTGATTAGTCAATTTTTTTATTTTTCAGATCGGAAAAGTCRTATRACAATAATCCCCGAAGTAATGATGAGATTAGGCAACCAATTGATGCAGCGCCAAATACAGAGACTTTCACACAACTAGATGTTGTTGGAAGCGAAGCAGCGGTAGTTATTAGTTGGTTTCATAATCCAGAGTACTTTTATTGCCAGTTACAAAGTACACAAGTAAGATTTGATTGAAAATCCATCGATCGATTATACTAATAGCGGCATTATTGTTTCAAGCCTGAATTTAAAACCATGATGGAAGAAATCCAACAGTTTTACAAAGGGAGAAAAGCAGAGCTCTCTGCCGTGGGTGCCCCGGTCATTGGATTATTTCCAGAAGATAGTGTTTTATACAGAGGTCAAGTCTTGGAAGTTTTAGGAAACCAATACAAAGTACTTTATGTCGATTTTGGAAATGTGTCAACTGTAAATAAAGTGTGGCCTATAGGTAATTTGAAATAGTGGAACTTAAAAAGTAATCGTTACTACAAATTATTTTCAGATAAAAAGTTCATGCAAATGCCAGCACAGGCAATTTGCTGTGGTTTCAAGGGCATAGAACCTATTGGCGGCAATTGGCCAGATCCGTCAACATTTGCTCAATATTTTGGCAAGGACTGTTTTATGGCCAGATTTTTAGAGAAGAATGACGACAGGTAATGCTCTAATATTGGTTAAACTATCTTTAATTTACTAATATTTAATTCAATGCAATTAATTTTATTCAACCAAACCGTTTAAATACGAATACGGTACGAAAAAAATCGATTTTTGCTATACGTTTAAGAATGGAACTACTACTAACTAGCTGAAACGAATTGCTACTTTTACATAACACAAACAGTGCATTAATTAACATTTACTACTTGCATTAAATTAATAATTAAAATCAAAACACGAACTGTCAGCAGCTCTGTTTGAAATGCTTTCGCTCTGTCTTAATTTCTAAGCATCTTACATAATATATATTTGGTACTTGGTGCATTTGATGGCAGAATTTTAAATGGAAATTTGAGGTTTTTGACAACTTGTTTTTTAGCAAATATTTGTTGTAAAACCACCAATAGTTTTTCAATTAACTTCTGCCAAGCCTTATTCTAAAACACGTATATTATATAGAAGGTATACTAGTAACGTACTTGGCTGTGGAAAAACGTTTTTTTTACCGCCCTTCATTTCTATTTCCGGTATGTTCCGCGCACTTTTAAAGACTTCAACGGAATAGCGCCTGGCCGAGTTCAATTTTCGGCAGTGCGTCTGAGAAGCAAATCATTCGAGTAGTCCCAAGGGAAGCGCACTCTTTGGCGGATTAAGCGATACTAATAACGCCGGTATGCATAGTCAATCTTCGGCACTTTGCCGGAGGTTGTTTTGTGTGTCCACGCGAAAATGACGGGTTTTTTCTTCAACAAAGTTGCTCTTTGTTAGATAGAATCGCCGACGATTCTCCGATAGAATGAGCAGGCACAATATCATTATTCTGGTGGCCCCCGCCGACCGCTTTTGCGGTGATAATAATTTACCGACAAAAGTTCGGCACTGCTTTTGTTGGCGCGTGAAGTCGGCGCTGGAACGCCGTTAAAGGCAGGAAAGATAAGCGCTTTCCACAGCGGCTAGTTACCTCAAAGGATAATATATTGTAAATAATTCGTAAAAGAATTATTTTTTGTAAGAAAATACATATTAACGGTGAAAGCCGTTATTAACGTTGAGAAAATCAACCAATTGATTAGAAAACCTCTTTTCTAAACATTAAGCAAATGTATTGCAATAATAACTTTGTTTATTAGTATTATTATTTCAACAACACATCATACATACAAGCATTATTTTCCTTTCACCAATTAGGGATTGACAATAAAATTGATTCAAAATATCTAATATCAAAAGAACAGGAAGGCCTCGTTTTGTGATTTGTTCCTGATGATTGATTAATGGAAACAAAACATTTTGCACAATTTCCTTTGAGAAACGAAAGCGCAAATTTCCACCGCATCGCCCAACAACATTAAAATGCACGTGCGTCAGATGCTTAACCGATCGGCTATGCAAACAAAATTGTCTCCAGCAAACGGCGGGAGGCCGGCACATCGTAAGAGCTCGACTATGCATATCGGCCTAAGACTATCGGTGTCAGAAAACGTCGCTGCGCGTTGAAGTAGATAATATTTCACATTTACTTACTGTTTGGCTACGCCATATGCGCATTTTGTGAGGCGATAGGAAATAGCGTATATGTGATTGTGCGCAAGCGGGAAATTTGGTGAAAGCCTCCCGTCCCATGCATTCGTTTATACGATGGTATGAAAGTGTTTCTATTGGTCAGAGATTTTAGATGTTCGTGCGATCGAAGGTGTTATCGAATTCCTTTTACATGCCTGGTGTTTGAACTGAGAGTGGAAACAATGTTTGCTGCAATATTCACAAACAGATTTACCTTCCATTTTTGGCGATCCAAAGGGACTACACCTATGAATACCAAACAAACAAACCTAAATAATTAATTAATTAAACTAAAACACAATTAAATTGCAAGCACAAGACTCTGGATAACACCCTGCAATATGCCCACTTAATAAAACATACGGATACTATTTACTATTCGTTTATAACTATTATATACAAGGTAATTGAAAATTGGCGTCATTCCTGGCTTTCTAAAACTGAAATTTCCAAAAAACTATATCAGAAGTATGGGAACAATGTTTTTCAAGGTAATCTGCCTAATTAACATTATGTGAAAACTCCGGTAACCATAGGAAAATATAGAAAGTGGATAGGAAATTTATTACCGAAAATGAGAAAAAATCGAATTTAAAATGCCCGGAATGTTGCAATTTCTTTCAAAACGGTAAGAAAAAGGCTCAATGAATCCGGATTGAGTGCAAAACGCTCTTAATCATAGTCTATGAGCAAGCTAGGCTTGAGTTTGCTCGATAATGCGTGGATTGGGATTTGGATGACTGGAAGAAAGTCTTGTTTACTGATGAAGTTAGAGTGGGTTTAAAATCTTCGTATGGGCGAGTATTTATTTGGAGAAGACCAGGTGAAAGATACAGCCAAAACATGTATGGTTCCCCAACTGGCTTTCCGTGGTGGCTCAATAATTTTTTGAGGTGGAATTTCTTTGGAGTTCTTCTTCCACGGACCTTGTGGTGATCCGAGGAAGATCACTAACTTCCCAGAAGTACATTCAAGAGATTTTATAAAACCATTACACTCTTGCACCTCACATAGGCGAATATTTTTTGTTTATGGATGATAATGCCAGACCGCACCGAACTCTGATCGTGCGCGAATATCTGAATGAGGTTGGCATTCAACGTTTAGTGTGGCGTTTAGTTTGTCCTGACCTTAACGAACCAGTTTGGGATCAGCTCAAACGACGTATTCGAGGACGAGCTCCTACTCCTGAGGACTTGGCAGAACTGGAAAACGCGGTTCTTCAAGAATAGCACAACATACCTCAAGAATTCATTCCAAACCTTTTTTTATGGCATTCCAAGACGTTTGAGGGACGTTATTCGAGCTAGAGGCGGCAATACACGCTATCGAATCGGTTAAAGGCCGGAACTTTACCCGAATTACAAAATATATTTTTCATAAATTTTTACCAAAAATGTGATAAACTAGTGATTCATGTTTTGTTTTAATTTCTACTATTTCTTTCGGAAACATTTTCATATTAATTTAAAAACAATAATTTGAATTATGATAAAAGTATGTGGGGTTTATAATATTTTTTCTTTGAAATTTATAGATGGTGCGCTAATTTTGTCCGTGAGTGTGTTTTTTAATTTTTAAAATCGCATTTAATTTTTTACGATTTGGATTTCAGGTAAAGTGGTATCTAGTGGCAAGGCGGAGAAACATTTTTTTGTCAGAAAATTAAAGATTACTAAGATAAAACTTTGAACCAATTTTCAATTTGATCCGCGAATAAATGTTCAAAAAAGGTAAAAAATAAAAAGAAACAAATTAAATTTGATGGGATAGATTTAACTCGAAAAATATTCAGAATTCGAATTTTTGTTACATGACCTACGACCATTATTTTACCATGTAGAATCGCCCTTAAAAAATTCTTAACACATTTTTCGAACACCCTGTATTTTATACAGGACTACGGATAATCGAATGACTTAATATTTTTGTCTTACTTTCAGAACTTTTATTCAGCTGTGGGACAATCAAGAAGAAATGTCACAGTTGCTCATCCAATCAAACTTGGCTATATCTGCTAAGCCACACATAGAAACAGATGAAAGTGTGGATATATATTTATTGCTGAGCCAACAATTCCGCGTTGTTCTGAAAAGTGTGAACAACTTGAATGATATAATTGTAGCTTTAGAGTGCGGGCTGGCCTTGACTTGTAAAGCGCACAATTTAGAATTGGCAACCGAATCTCATGAAGATGCTCTTAAGGTATTTATTGGTTCTAAACGAATTAGCACAATACTTATCGCTCGGTTCTGTTGCTTTCAAGGCTTATTTGGAGCAAACTTTGATTATCTACGTAGATAATGTCTTAGAAAACGAGCAGCTGGAAGTAACATTTTATGACAACGAAGGTAATAAAATAGATATACTATCACCAGATGAAGGAGCTTATCAGAACGTAGAACCACTTTGTCAGACATTAATTAATAGGTAATAAATTTTAAATGAAATTGCACGGATATCTTAATATCTCTCTTACCATAATAGCTCTCAACTGAAGGGTTTGGTATCGCATGCTAATGAAACTTCGGTATTCATTCAACCCGCTATGTATGCTGAACAGATATTAGTTTTTCTGGATCAAATATTTGAAGCTTATGATACGAGAAATGAGGAATCAACTATCATTCCAGAAGAAGGTAACTTGTCAATTTTCTGTGCAAGTTTTGTATGAGATGGCAATTTTGCAAATTTAAAAACAATTTACCAGGATTTGTATATGCTGTACATGGTTCTGATGGCAATTGGTATAGAGGTAGAGTGGAGACCTTCGATGATGATAAAGCGACAATAACATATGTAGACTATGGGAATAGCGAGAGTGTTCCATTTTCCGATCTTAGAGAGCTATCGCCCGAATTCAACGTGCCCAATGTTATGTGTGTAAAGGTAAATATTATCTGTATTTTAATCTCACTAATCTTCACACTTCATATAAAGTAATTGTTTCTGTCAACCCTCATGCTCTCAACCAGTTGTAAATGTTGACGTCCCGTTTTTCAGGTAAATCTCACATCGGGAACAGCATCATCTTTCCTCGATAAAGAGGTTGTAGCATCAATTTATTATGGATATAGTGGATGGGAAGGAACTATACAAGAATGTATTAATAATGAAAATATAAGCGAAACTGCAATCGAAGTTACTAATACAGATACAGCTTTACCTTTAACAGATGGCCCCCAACAAAAATCTGGGGATTCCGAATTAATAGTTGATGATGCAGAAGTTCACAATACAGATTATGTAAATAACGAGGCAGAGCAGAATTTGGTTACTGAATATATAAATACGGGTAAGTTTCAACGGTTTTTTCTATACAGGGTGATTCAAAATTGGCGTCATTCCTCTGGAGGTGTTGTCTGGCGCTGTTATAGGAGTACAGAAAAAATAGTCAAAGAAATTAATTGTTATTAAAAACTGAGAAATTTGCAAAAAACTATATCAGAAATACGGCAGCAATGTATCTGCCATATGTCAAGGTAATCTGCCTAATTAACATTGCGCAAATACTTGTTGCTTCGTAATTATTTAAAACTCCGGTAACCATGGAATTATACAGA
>NW_026018508.1:2460363-2476828 GCF_020466585.1 Dendroctonus ponderosae
AATATTTTTCGCGTACTCCCCAAGGGAGCCTCTATCACCCCTTAAAAGGAATGACGCCAATTTTGAATCACCCTGTATTTTTCCTGTATTATTATGCTTAATAACTATAATATATCGAAAACATTGTATTTCAAATGTCAACTTTGCATGTTGTAATTTATCACCTTGTATGATATTAATGTTGATTGATGTGTGCTTATGACAACCCTTTTTTCTAAATAACTTGGAATTAAAATTAGATGGTAAACCATTTGTCAGCATGAATTCAAACTGAAAAGAAACCATTTTTGCATATTTTTAATTTTTTTACCCGATAACGCGAGAACTCTGAACGAAATTCGATTAGCAATTAGAAGCCTGGACCATTGCTAGTACGATTTAACGTTAGTAGAAGCTACTAGTTCGAGCACAATTCATAATTGAGATTTTTGAGATCCTATTTATGTTGAAGTGGATATGTTCTTTTTTTTCACCCACGTTCCAACATAGTTTATTCACCCACACATAGAGCAAAACATTCTAAGGAAGCAAGTCTACACAAATAGGACTATAAACTAAAATTAACTAAACACGCACAAAACATCAGAACCGAACTAACTAAGAGAACAAAGCACTTCCGCACTCTTACTTACAAAAACAAGAGTATCAGTACCAAGACAGCAACCATAATATATAAAGCGATCTGCAGACCACTAATAGTTACGCTCATATTTTAATCGCGAAAGCTACTGATAAAACTAAACGGCATATACAGACAGCTGAACAGATAGCACTGAGACTGAACAAAGATCAGACACCCAGCAAACCCATTGCACAATCCACCAAACCGATTACTCTACGAACGCACAAACTTGACAAGGATTACTGAAAGACTACTCATCTACAATCAAGATGGAAACACAACCCTTACAATTGGACCTTCTCTGTTTAACAAGGCCGACCTGACACACGCGTTTTCTCTAACCTACCTCAACATTATTGGAGTACCTCCAAATATAAAYTATAAACACACTGATTAATTACATTGTATACAATACTTATTAATTTCCCATACAGAACTTTGCAAGTAACAGGGCAGAAAGAGCGATAGGTCGATAGCCTTTCCTTAAGAAATACTGTTTTTTACTACTGCTACTACTATTTATATTGGTTGGTTTAGGAATATATAGACTACGTTTACAATAAGTTTATTGAATACCTAAGACATAAAGCGCATGTTTGATCCGCTATATAGGTAGATAAACGAAAGTGTCTCGGAAATAGATTGATTGCCACACTCGGTTACTGTCACCTGTCACTCTCGGACTGATGTCTTCAGTGTAGACGGCAGAGATTTCCATTTTTGATGTAATGTAAACCAAAAAACAAATGTAGTTGGTGAAATAGTTATTCACTTTTACAATTATTTTCTTTTATTTTATGCTAAATGTTTCTGATTAATTAACATAGTTTAAATAAAATACTTTTAATAAAAATACTAAATATTAGTACTATAACAACGAACATATCTACGTTAAGTATGTATGAACTCCTGAATAAAATATTTTGTCTCATACATTCTAGTAGAATACTGTTTTTCTCTTATCTGTTAACGTATCTCATTTAAATTTATGCACTAAATACGTTTCAGTAGTATCAACTCCATTAAATGGCACATCAATTCATGTGAGTCATATAGACACTCCTACCGAGTTTTACGTCCAATTTGGCGAATCAAAATCAGCTATTGATGAGTTACAAGAGCTATTACAAGCGCAAGTAGACGAGATGCCAGCTTTGGAAAATGCTTCAGTCGGCATTTTATGTGCTGCTCCATACAGCGTTGATGGTTTGTGGTATAGGTATGTCTATTGATTAGTCTCGTTTAGATATATTTTCTGTTGATAATTTTCATTTAAAACTATATCGAAAAAAAAACTTTTATTAGAAACGTTAAAAGTTGGCGTCAAGTTAGGAAATTGGAAATTATTATGCTTATCTGGACAGTTATTGAAATTTATTGTATTATGTAAAGTCATATTTTCAATTAATCTTTATTTTTGGGATTATTTATATTATTAGTTACGAAAAACGTTATTATATACATTTTTAATCTCGAATTGCAAATACTTTTAAAAGTGTCTGATAATATCGTTTGTTTCAGAGCTGAAGTATTGGATGCAGATGAGGACATAACGACAGTCCGATTTGTTGATTTTGGTAATACAGATGTCATTGACAATAAAACGACACAAGTGAAAACGTTGCCTCCTAATTTGCTAACGTTAGCTGTATACGCAACTCGATGTAGCCTTAAGCTAAAATCATTGGACGAAGAATGGAGTCAGCAAGCTTTGGAACTGTTTGAGAGCCTAGCATTGCAACCGAATTTACAAGCAGAGTATCTTACCCAAGATGAAAAAACGACTATTTTGGAATTGTATTCGAATGGAGTGAACGTTAAAGATGAGCTGCTTGCACATAATTATGCAGTAAGTTTTGCAATTTTGCATTACTTTGACCTGAGAAAACTATTCATAAGTTTAAATGTTTTAACTTGAGATTTTTTCGCTTTTCGCATATCGCTATTTTCAGTTTTCGGTATCACTGTTTTTGCAGCATATCTGATATGTTCATATTATTCTAGGTTCCATGTGAAATTATTACAGAAAACAAAACAACATGTTTTGTAAGTCATTTAAATTCGCCTTCAGAGTTCTGGGTGCAAATGGAAAGCTGCATCAATGAGTTGGAATGGATTGCAGAACAGGTTGGTTTCAAAAGAGGAATTTATTCTGAACTTTGCTTTATACATTTTGCTTTTAGCTTTCGGGAGCGGAGCTATTTTCTGAGCTCGACGATATGTCCCCTGGAGCATTGTGTGCCGCTCTGTTCCCTGATGATGAGATGTGGTACAGAGCTAGGATATTGTCAAACACTATTGCAGGTAATGTACAATTTTACATTAATCTACCATGTATATACACTTGACATTAATCTACAATGCACCAACTGTATTTCAGGCATCGAATTACTATTTATCGATTATGGAAATTCGTGCGTTAGTAACAGTCTTCGGCAATTACCTGAAGATATTGTGGTAACGCCCCCATTAGCGCAAAAATGTTGCCTTCAAAAACCGGATGGTATTCCATATTGGACGAAAGAAGCTCAAGATAAATTTGCTGAATTATCTGCAGAAGGTACTTCCTTAAGATATTATTTTAAAAGTTAGCGGTAATAATGAAAATTACTAGTTTTCAATACTTTCGCCTTTAATGCACGTAGAGCAAATCCAGGTGCATATCTTAAAAATGTCTCATTTTAGTGTGTGTAAAGCAAGGTTTACTTGTTTTTGTTCTGCCACTTTATTCGGGGCATCCTAGCAATCCTGGATCAGTCTACTGCCCATCTTACTTGGCAAACACCCATCTTACTTGGCTACAGCACTTGAGAGTGCCTTGAGGGCAGTCTGGCTGTCGGAGTAGATCTAGATCACTCCCTCTAGTCCTTCTGTAACTTCCGTATCTATGGCAACCCCGGGAAATATAACTTCGCCTGAAACACTGTCGTCCAGCTTCCCATCGGAAAGGACGCTCTCCTGTTAGTATCTTGCCGGTACACACCTGCCCCAGACCGTCCGGTATTGCCCATACTGCGCCCGTGAGCCGTCGGTGTACCAACCCCGCACCCCCTTTCGGGCAGCCATGGTTCGAATATTCCAACTTTCTTTTGTTGGAATTTCTACCGTAAATTTTCTTTTGATCCTGAATCCGCTGTCAGTTGGGACGACAAGATCCCGACGTATGACGGTCCCTATTTTTGTATGTGCTTGCTATGCTTGTGATGCCTTGTAGAGCTGCATTCTATCCTCTGTAGCGCAGCAGCGGCCTCCCTGCGTATCCACAGGGTTAGCTCAGGGAGGCCCAGGAGCATGTTTAATGACATGCTTGGTGTCCCCATTGAGCCGGTCATCGCTAGGAACGCCAGTTTTTGCAGACCCACCAGTTTCYKTTGGTTATRTACGCCTTTYCTACCGTCTCATAACGRCAGTGTACAACCACTTCATAACTTGTGGTTTTAGGCCCCAGTTTTTYCMCAGCGCTCCTTGTAGGTGGCACATAGTGCAGAAGCGTTTTGCCTAACTTTCTCTTCGTGAGGGCTCCACGTGAGTTTATTGTCTAGGGTCACGGTTTGATTTGTTAGCAGAGGCTGGACACTTTCGTTTTCGGGCGACTTTTGGTCGGTTGGTGGTACAGTGGGTGCAACATTATTGCATTCCTTTTCCGAATTCAAATTTACGGCTTTATTTGTCTATTCAGCCTGATAGTTAAAATGTTAGATGCTGCAGATGTCATTTGAAAAAAATTGCGAACATATGTAGGCAATTCCAAGCTTATTTTTACAATGGCGTTCTGATGAAAATTAGGTAATTAAGGTCGTCGTCTTTAAAAAAAAATTAAATAAACTAAGTACCATTTTCTTATTTTTCTATTTTCAACTATCGCTCCATTGATTCAGCTTAAGGTCAAGCATTGAAGGTGATCAAGAAAAAAAATTGTATAATTATTTGTAAATCACTATTAAGTTTTTATGTTATATCACATTTGATTAACTAATTTTGATCAGAACGCCAATGTAAAAATAAATTTGGAATTGTCTACATATGTTAGCAATTTTTCGACTCGGGGGAACGGAAACAAAGGCATACATTTGAATTAAGCAACGGGATACAGACAAAAGGTGCAGATACAAAAAAATGCAGGTCAAATATAGAAGGTGTAAGATCTTGCGTTTGTACAGTGGCATTTTTTGAATTAATTAAATAAATGCGACAAAAACCTCAATAATTTTTTTTTTTAATTTTTATTCAAAATAATCAAAAATTCCACTTTTTGCAGTGAAACCATGATCATAAAAAATTCGTCTCCACTTTCACACCATTGCACTTCAGTTTAGGGAAATTACTGTTAGACGCAAAGTAACTAAAATCCTGTTCGTACTACTAAAATGTCGTTCTAAAAGCGTTCGCGGAACGAAGGAATCAAGGATCGGTTCTGAACAGGTCCTGAATCGCTACCGCGAATAAAGCTATTTTACATCTTGCAAAAAGCATGATCCCGTTTTGTTAGTATTAACTGAGAATCCGGGATCGGTGCACCATTATCTCGCAGGCAACGCCCAGAAACTTCCTCTTAAAGGCCGGGACACATTTGTCCGATCCGACTCCGATCATACAATCGGACGAATATCTGAGAGAAATGATACTTTGAACGCCGTAGTTCACATCCTTCCCGCTACCTCCGGTCTCCGTTTTTGTATCCGATCATGTGCCGATTTTGGTGCCTATTCCTGGGTCCTCGTTTTAGGTGATACATTTTGTTTCGGCTTTAATAAAATTTGAAAAATGAGTCATTAAAGCTGACGGGCTAATTGAATAAGTGAGGAAATATTCGGTACCGTATTTTTCCTGTAGATTTTTTTTCCAAAAGATTAAACGCCGTCATGGACATTCTAAAACATTGATAAAATTTCGTCTTGTCGTCCAACACATGAGAGAAAAGTGAGAAAAATTCATCAAATCAATCAATCAATGAAAAAATCAAATATAGCTTGTTCACAACGAATTAGAGCTACATATGGTATTCGTTTTGTGTAAAACAATAGTTTTTTGTTCAAATTTTTATTTTTTTCCAGAATGTTTTTAGAACTTTTAGAGTAGCTAGGTTTAGAAAATGTATAGCCAGTTACTCGTTGCACAGGCTGGTATTTTTAAAGTCCTTAAATTCATTTGTACTTTAAGTATAAAATATTATTTGTTGTACACCTCAATAAGATTATTTATTTTAAAAATTGAATTACAAATGTTTTTAAATTGATTCTGCAAGTGACGCACCTTATGACGCTGCTATATCACGAAAACGGCAACCACAAGTAAAGTCACATTCACAGTTTAAAAAATCACATTAACATTTATAACAGTGATTGTGAAATTACGCTTCAGCTCATCTGTAGTGTAGGGTATTTGCTTTATTAAAGCTCAAGCCAATTAAAGAAATAAGTGGTTATATTCAAGTGTTGATTAAATTAGATAATATTAAAAGGGATGGTATATGATCAAAAACGAATAAAAACCAATTAAAGTTAAATATTTACGTCAAATCTTCAGTTCACTTCAGCTGCTAATAACATTTTTTATAATTTTATTATTTAACACAATTTATCTAACATGTATGTAAGTTAGCTGCAATATTAATCTGTGTGAATAATAGAACTATTTTGCTTTAAGAAGCAAACTCAACCCGTGCTTTTATTACATTTTCAGGACAAACCATTTTTGAGCTGAAGAAAATTAGTTCCGGAGAAACCACCACAGTAGAGTTATTACTCAATTCCGAAAATATTGTTCCAAAAATATTACCTGTAACCCAAGACGGGTGTTTGAAAAATTTCCAGTCTTTGAATAAATTTGATCTTGAGAAAACTGGAGATATACTTGGAGAAAATGTTTGTTTAGAACCTCTGCCTGGCATGGAATGGGACGAAGAGTCGAATAAAAAGTTTTCAGAAATTTATTCGGAAGGTAAGACGGATACTATGACGTTCATTCAATAATAAACTGTGATTTTTGAATTCCAGGCTCCTTATTTCAAGTTGAATTACTTGGAGAGGACTGTGTACGTCTCTATCAGAACGGAGCAGATATTCGGATTGGGTTAGGAGGTTCAAAGATTAATGTAAATCAATCCTCTGAGTTACCCCTTATTAATGACAGCATTATTGTTTATAATACAGGTAATTTGTTTTATACTTTACTGAATGCTAAATGTTAAAATATTAATTTATTTACAGGAAGTGGTAATTTAGAAACTACTTCTCCCATTGATTGCAGTAATCAAGATGATCCAAGTATTACAGTTGAATCGATTGAATCAGCAGAAATCAGTTCGATACAATCTTGTTCACCTCACCTATCAGTTTACGACAGTTCGAATCTTGAAATATCAACTAGCAACCTAACTAATGACAAGGCAGAACTCGCACCCGAAATCAATACTTCTTTGCAGGGCATTGAAAAGCTTAACAATACCAATGAACAAGTTCTGGAAAATATTGAAGGGTGTGTAGCAGCAAAAATGCCAGATAGTTCTCAAAAGATAACCGACCTCCTGACAGAGGTTGGATCAATTTCCCAAAATATTGATGTTAGTGCTAATTGTTCTACTAATTTGTCCTTCGACTCTGCGAAAACATCAGAAGGTATGAGTAGTGAAAGCGGAATTGTGTGTGATGTTCAACTGAGTTCTGATTTCTCGTCTGATTCAGTCGCTAAGCAGTCGAGCGTGTTAGAGAAATCGGACGACCCAGCTAGCGAGAATAACTCAGTTCCACAAATCAATGAAACAGTTGATGACATGAGCAAAACAGACGAAATTGCCCAGCTTCATGAAGCAGGACAAAAAAATGAAAAAGCAAAAACTAATTTAGTTAAGAATTTGCCCGAAGTTGCAGTTACTTCACCCAGCACTTCTCAAGAGCAATCAACATGTTCTGTAAAGGTATGAAAACTTTATTAAACATTGTTATGTTTATTTCCCATTTTGCGTTGCAACTATTACTTATGAAGTAAATAGTATTTTATGACGTTGAATTTCTTTCTGCGCCCAGCATGGCAGTATCGATTTAAATATTGGATATACTTATATCATATACATATTTACTACCATATATTTACTACATAACTACGAAAATTATCGTTGTTCTAAAGATCACTTCGATTTTGCTTCTAGACATAGTATACAGGGTGGCCATTTTCTGAATCTTTGTATGGGTAACTTCTATATTTTAAAAGATAGACAATCCGTTAAATGGGCAAAATTGGACAGAATTCGAGTGCTTATTCACTACCGTTTTCAAAATTTATGTACCCGGCTGAGTTCCTGAAATATCCTGAAAAAACAAGAAATCAACACTTTTAATTATCAATTATTACGTAAACTGCTTAACTTAGAAAAAAAGTTAAAACTGCTCTTAGTACAACTTTTTGCGCTGAATCCAATAAACTAGCACTCGTTATCATAGTCAACTTGATTTACGAGATAAAAAATAAACTTATGGGTTATTAAATGGTAATCATAGTTGGCTGTGGGCCTTTTAAAATCCTTATTTTTTTCCGAATATAACGATATAATTGTTTGTATGTTTTTCTCCTTTTGTTGCCGTAAAACGTCAAAAGAAGATAAAAAATGATGTGTAGTAGGCTATGGATACAAGAACTATATTATCACACAAAGCACAAAACAATAATTAATCGTTTACATTAAATGTTCAAATTGACTTCCGTTTACGTCCACACATTTTTTGGCATCTTCACATTCAACTAGTGAGTTGTGTGAAGGTGCACTATCATGTTGAAAATATCCCAATTTTCGATACGATGCTAACGGAAAACTATTCAACATGTCTTCAAGTTCATTTGGTAAAAAGTGTAAATATATTTCCATATTTAAATTGTGATTATAAAAGAATGGACCAATAATATCACTAAAAATGCCTCACCAGACATTCACAAAAAAAACACGTTGATCTCGCCTATTTTCAATTAGATGATGATTTTCATTAGCCCAGTAATCATGATTGTGTCTGTTAATTATTTCATTTTTGTTTTGTGCTTTGTGTGATAATATAGTTTTTGTTTCCATAGTTCCTACCATACATTTTTTATCTTCATTTGAAGTTTGACGGTAACAAAAGGAGAAAAACGTACAAACAGTTATATCGTTAAATTCAGAAAATAAAGATTTTAAAAGGCATATAGCCAACTATGATTACCATTTAAAAAAACATAAGTTTATTTTTTATCTCGTAAATCAAGTTGACTATGACAACCAGTGCTAGTTTATTGAATTCAACGCAAAAARTTCTACCAAAGGCAATTTWAAYTTTTTTATAATTTAAGCAGTTTACGAATTATATGMTAATTAAAAAAGTGTTGATTTCTTGCCTTTTCAGGGTATTTCAGGAACCAAGTCAGTACCTAAATTTTGAAAACGGTAATGAATAGGYAATCGAATTCTGCCCAATTTTGCCCATTTAACGGATTATCTATCTTTAAAAATGTAGAAGTTACCCATACAAAGATTCAGAAAATGACCACCTTGTATAATATATGAAATAATTTAATTATCTGTCGCTATATTTGTTATGACAACAAATATGTTATAACTACTACTTGACTCTCAGAACGTGAAAGTGAATTTCTTAATGAAATTAATTTGAGGCAGGTACTTTATTACCAAATTTACTACTTCGGCACTCAATATGTTAAAAAAGTACTAGTTTAAATTTTTTTTCGATATTTTTTAAATATTTACGAAAAGCTACAAATCATTTTCAACTATGTAGCAATATATTTTAAATTTTCTAAATAACGACTGTGCAAATTGACTTCTTAGGATACGTAATAAATATTTGTATTTATTCTTTAGGAATCAACAACTGAAGAAAAAACAACTAAAAGCCGACCCACAAGTCGAGATAGATTCCCGATAAGTCACGATGATAAAATTATTCCAGCGTGTGCTTCACGACCCCAAAGTCCACTATCGTCTGACGAAGAACCCGGTGCAGAGTTGCCAACAAGTAGACCTGCAAGTTCTCAAGGGTTTCGTGTAAGTCATGATGAAAAAATTTTACCAGCGGTTTTATCGAGGCCGCAAACTCCGTTACTCGATTGTGATTCTGCGGAGAACTGAATGGAATATAATGTTTTTTTATATATTAAAAAAAAACAATTTAATATGATATAAACTGCAAAAGAAAATGTTTTGTTTGTGTTTGTTTATCTAATTAAATTTATAATAATAAGTACATTGTAAACTACATGTAACTTCTTTACTGCGGATGAAATTAACCCGCTTTTTATGTTGTTTTTATTAGAAACATGTTATTATTTCCCTAATAAAAATACTTTTTAGATTATTTTATTTTCAGTAAATAGTGCTTGTTTTTTTTTTTCATTTTAATATTTCCCATAGTCGATATAAAAGCATATAGAAAAACCGAAAGAGAATTGATACACCAACGATGCAATTAAATGTTTAGCGGTGGAATATTTATTTATAAAGGGTGTTTTTCCAAAGTATAGATCTTTAAATTGAAATAAAACCCCTAAAATTCAARTTAAGGTCATGGTACTGGCTGAAAGGCAATTGTATGCCATTATCAATTCAATTTGATTCCGCGTGACCATAAAAAAAGCACATGAAACAAGGAGTTTATCTGGATAGAACGACGTCTCTTATAGAGACCTTGTTATATCCAGAAAAACTCCCAAATGTTTTGGAAGCTGTCTTCGCATTTGCAAAATCCTGAATAAAATGCATAATGATTTTGTATACACTTTTCGAATAATCTCAATCACTATATAGCCATATAACGAATAAAATACTAAAAGATCTACTCAAGGCTTATATTTTTTTATAAAAAATAAATGATACTTGGAAAACTATTCCTAATATAATAAAATTGTAAGTATGAACCTTACAAATTTGACTAAATGTTATTTTTGGCTCAAGTTCACATTTCATATAAATAATATGAAGTTAACATAAAAACCCACATAAACACTAAAGGTAATGAATACAATGTAAATCTAGAAAAGATTTAGCATATGAAACGTAAAGGAATGATTACAAACGAGATTTACCGGCCAACGGGTTTAAAGATGAACAGTTAAAAATATTTTTGAATTGCATTTTCTTTACTTTTGATGGATATTATTGTTTGTATAAAAGTTATTGTAGTGAAAAAATATCTATATTTTTTAACTACAAAGTTTGACGAATCACAATCACTGAGGAATCAGTTTGAATATTCATAATGGTCATTTCTACAACACATCTTATGTTGCTGTCGATATGCAGGATTTTGAATTGAAAATGACAAAAGGCTGGAGGAAATTACTATTTCTGACAAAAAAGTTCTTATACACACAATACTTAAATTTTAAAATAAAAAAACGTATCGGACCCCGGAACAGATTAATGTTCATTTAAGAACTATTTTGACAAATGTTTATAGATTTATTATGCTCTTTGATCTTGCCATTTTCATTCGAGTTATATTAGACTAGAACTAACTTTTTTGCATTAAGTTTTTCTTCGTTCTCTGCATTTTTTTTTATAAATGATCGCAAATTCAATAATTCTAGCATATTACTGAGCAAATATTAACTTGTCCTTTAGCGGTAAATATAGTTTTTATTTGGATATATCAGTATCCCTAGAATTAGTCATAACAATTATATTGCAAGCTGCTATCAAATGTAATAAATACCGTTTTACCAGGAAAAAACAATACGTATAAATTATATAACATTGAGCAACCTACAAACATTCTCAATATAATATCTCAATTGCAACAATTTGAATTATTAATTTCATACATAGAAATATATATAAGTGTATAATGTTCAAAGAAATTGACATTTGTAACTAGTGGTCCAATTTAAACACTAGTTTATTAACAAGAATATTTACATTTCGGACGAGGGCGATGTTGACGGTTAATAATAATCCTAACTATTTTTATTGGTCTGAAGTTGTAATTGGTATTGCAAGATGGGAAAAATGTATTTTTCCGATACGAAATTCGAAAAAAAATTCCTTCCAAAAAAAAAGAGACGCCCCACATTTCTTACCAACGAAGCAACACCGCCTTTACATATATGTTCATAAATCTCAGATAATTAATTAATTAATATTACATGTATACTTTCAAAACGTACATTTTTGATTCATTGATTGCACCATCGCATTAGATTTTTTCACAGTTGTCCCATACTGCACGAAATGCTTTAGGCAAGTAAATTCCATACATTGTATAAATGTTCGTTTAGGAACTAGGAATGACTTGAGCTTAAGATACTAAACAATTATGAGCAATATTTGTGGAATGTTTTGGTCCAGTGGCGGCTCACAATTTTAGCACTTCGTATCTATTTTTCTCTAGGAACAACCATTCCTAAAATTAACAGTTTCCTCAAAATTGGAATAACAAATCACTATTTTAATTTATATATTTGCCAAAGACATGCCATACTTTTTTACCTTGGCTGATAAACAAATTGACTTTTTGAAAGGGTACAATGTTAAACTGTTTTGATATCGTTATTGTCTTGTCTGCTAAACTAAAATAAATTACCGACACAATTAGTTACAAGCTACGTTCATCAACTTTTCGAAGATTCAAGATGGCGTAATAAAGTCCATTTTATCTTCTAGGCAGTCCAAATTAAAGAAAGCATATTTTTGGAGCAAGGCGAAACAGGTTTTTATGTACAAATTTTAAATTTGTGGATTGACAAAATGTTTCCAGAGTGCTCCTTTATGAGCCCCCACTGGAGTGGTCAAATTTACTATAACCCTATAAAAAATTGTTCAGGACGTATAATATGTTGAAGATACTAATTCGATATGTCCAATACAATGGTAATTCGTAATGTGTTGAGATTATAGCAATATGATGGCAATGGATTAATTTTTTTAATATAATCTGAACTCTAATTTTACTTTGGACTATATTTGGCTGGAGATGGAGGCGCTGACCTAAAAAATTTAGATGGTATTACTTCATACTTGTTTAAATCCAAATTAATATATTCATCCGAAACTCTAGGAAAAGCATCAAGAGATTAACATTAACAAAAGCGTAGAAAGACAGTTACTTTATTTATTAAGGACGATAAGAACTTAACGAATGGTTTTAACTTACTGGGGTAAATCTGCATAGTTCTCTCCATAGCGCTCAAGGAATTTGTTAATGTCTATATGAGGAATTAACTATAAAGCAACAAAACAAATTATCCAATGTGTCGCTCAAAACTGCTTTCCATAATATAGTATGCATTCAGGTAATAAAGCGAAAAACTGTTAGCTCAAAAACACTGTAAGGTTTACTTTACAACTATGAAATCGAATTTATTTTCGAAATTTAATTTATTGACAATTAGATCAAAATGACAGCAAACAGCAAAGAAAAATCTAGTCAATGATAGTAACGAGATAGTAGTAGATCCAATTCTACGTATCCATGTAATGAATTTTAATATAAAATAATTCATACTATTTATTAGATTATTCTTGTATGAAGTGAATATTTTTCACTAACAAAATTATTCGGGATGCACGACTTTTCAAAGTGTGTGTATAAGTAATATAAAAGATTATGTTTGCACACAGCACGCTGTTGTACTATCGTTTATAATTCAACGATTTTCGAAATTAAAATATGGTTTCATTTATGTTCTAATTTTTACCTTAGATGGTTGTAAAAATCTGGCCGGTATCCTTCCTATGTAATTTGAATTTCTTCGAGGCCCAAAACCTAATCCAAGCAGGACTTCTTCTGGGTCCGGCTTTCTAAGTTCTAAGACTGATTCTATACTGCTGCAATGGCTATCATCTGATTGAAAAGACGAATCTCTAAAACCCCGGTCTCGAATTTAAACKCTTATTCAACTAACTATTTTTATAAAATTTTACATGCACAATACAACAATGTAATTACGAGATGAATTATACGCGTAGTATTGCGAGAGACATACGAGAGGACTCTCATTTTGCCTGAACATTTGCGATTAATGCGGCAAGTTGGAAGGTGCTCTTAGAGTTGTGTGCACAGATAGAGAACCGGATTACAATAGTTAGAGTGAGCAAACAAAACTACCAGTGAGCATATTTCAAAGGACAACTTAAATACATTAATTAGTATCTGACTAGAAGAATACAAACTGGGAACATCGGAAATCGAGTGATTACTTGATGTATAAAGTGATTTATTTTGAAGTTAAAAAACGAAAAACTATCGTTAACTCTTAATTTATTACATTTAGAGTTAGTTGTTCAAACATGCATTAACGTATTTTTAATTCTTTTGCTGTTTTTTGATACTTTGCTTAGAAATCTTCGATGTCATTACGAATTTAACATTTAGATATTTTTTGCACATAGCGACACAATTTTTAGATCGATCATCCACCACATCAATAGTTAACGGAAAAGGAAAGAGTAATTTTTGTTCGAATTGAATACGCACACGAAATAAGCCAAATCAATAAAAAAAAAACGCTCAATTAGGTCCAATACTTCGAAGACACAATGAAAAAATCCTAATATATTTAATGATACATTACTTAGTATTAATTTACAAACAATATTTTAACAAAATCGAGCAGATCGAGCAAAAAAAGCAGTATGATATTTTTAACATGAAATCTTTACAGAAACATTCCACAAGATGGTTCAAAATTGTTAACACTGCTGAACGAGTATTTAGGTGATTTGAATGAATGTTTAAAGGTTTGAAGACATTTTAACGACATTTAGAGCGCACTATTCTTTACTGAACGCACCACTCTGAACTTGTAGATTATTTTTACTTTCTGCGAAATTTATTTTCGAAAAACGTGATGCAAAATGAGTCCAGGAACAGCTTGAGTTGCTGAGCGCAACGATGATAAAATTTGAAAATAAAAAAAAGAACGGCATTTAGAGCGCACTCTTCGTTGCTGAGTGCAAAACTCTGAACTTGTAAAATATTTTTCGTTTCTGAGTTTTTCGTTATAACTAATCGCGTCTCACTGTGCCGCACTTTGAGCATTAAACCCAGGGGCGAATTAAAGCTTTTCGAGGCCCGGGACTCGAATTTTGACACCTAACAAAAAAAAGGTTCTTCACATACATCACTCTTCACAGCATTCTTTATCAGTAACGGCGAGTTACTGTGCCGGTGCTTGCTGCGTTGTGTTGACGCATCAAGCCATTTCGGAATCACTGCGCCAGCTCGTAAAAATTCACTGAGTTACCCATGCCTAATGATAACATGTGAAACTAAACGGCAAATAGAAATGTTGTCTCTTTAACCAGTTGCGAAGCATTATGTTTTATGAATGTGGGAAAATTAAGATATTTAATTAAGTTTTCAAAGCAATAATACAGTTTTCATGTATTTCAATGTGTGCAAGGTGGGCCAAATTGGATACTTTTAAATTGAAACTCTCATTTCTATACCAGATGTACTCTCATTTCTATACCAAAAAATGATATCGGTGTATGAGCCTAGATTCGCATGGCAAAATTAATGACGAAAACCGTATGTCAATTTCTCTAACATTTTCCGAGATACAGCGTCTTTCCCAGAAATCTGCACTTTTCGAAAAGCCCTCTAACTCTTTTCCTGTGATTTTTTTAAACTTTCTACGCAAACATTTCCAAAGCACTTTTTCACGTAGTATCCAATAATGTAAGTTTCATCAAAAGAGATATACTTTCGAGGCCATTCCTTGAAACTAATGGGGTTTTCGGGTTTTTAGGTAGAAATTCTACCGTCGTTCGGTAGAATTTCTTCCTGACGTTTCGCAAGCACGAGTGGCTTGCATGTTCAGAAGTGGTTTGCTTGAACGCTTACATTGTTTCGATGCGATTCCTCGGGCGCAGTCCTTAATTATGCACCGGTTGCGATGACGTGGCCTTTGTCATTGGAGCCTGCGCATTATGTTGGCTGTTTTTGCGTTGGTGAGTGCTGGAAACCATATCCTGTTTAGCGCCATTCAACCCTGTGCTGTATCACTCACGTTAACTTTAACGTGCATGTTATCCGTCAAACACGTTATGTGGCTCTAACTGGTGTGTTGTATCAGTAAAACCTTTATATTATAAGAGCACGCTATCGACGAACGTTATATGAAGAAATAGCGCTTCAGAATAACAGCATCAAATGCCGCTTAACGTGCATCCCTCGAAGTTAACTTCGGGGTATAAATAAAACAATGGTGTTTAATCAGAGCGTAGTTTTGTCTTTTAGCTATTATTTGTTTTTAATTTAAAAGAAAAATATGTCTTTTGGTGGTCTTATAAGGTTAGCTTTATTAGAACAATTGGAAAATGGTCTTGAAAATAAACTTTATTTTCCTCCACAAACTCTACTAAATTTTCAAATTGTTTGCGGGTTGTTTTTTTGCCTCTTCTGTACATGCTCCTTTGAACGTGTTTGAGATGATAGGTCAAGAACAATAACGAACGAAATTGAAAGTGAATGCAAATCATAAACAGACAAGTATGGAAGTAGGAAGCTGAAAAGGAATTTCAAAACTTTTTACAAAGCGACAAAGGATTCGAAATTTATTCCATAAACTTTCGCCGAAAATACCTTAAGATTGTCAGCATTTTTAAGTGAAACTTAAGAAAATTATGTCAAGTATGGAAGAACAGACAAGTATGGAAGTAGGTGGCCCAAATGGTCAACACGTGCACATGTGGCGGTGGTGCATATGATTTAGAACCTTCGTTGGTTTGATGTTAACTCTCTCTTTCTAACTAATAGACTATTCGTATAAGGGCACCTCACTTTATGCATCCAAAATTTTTTTCCTTTTTAACGTTTGATGGATAAGTGGGTCGGAAACGCATACGTTAACTCGGAGATA
>NW_026018508.1:2476878-2479166 GCF_020466585.1 Dendroctonus ponderosae
AAAAGGCTATCGACCCAATCGGTCTTTCTGCCCTTGTTTAGTATATATGTGCCTTAGCCTAGCTTATTCTAAAATTAATTCCTATTCCTAACGTTCAGTGATTTATTTTGAAGTTAAAAAACGAAAAACTATCGTTAACTCTTAATTTATTACATTTAGAGTTAGTTGTTCAAATATGCATTAACGTATTTTTAATTCTTTTGCTGTTTTTTGATACTTTGCTTAGAAATCTTCGATGTCATTACGAATTTAACATTGAGATACTTTTTGCACATAGCGACACAATTTTTAGATCGATCATCCACCACATCAATAGTTAACGGAAAAGGAAAGAGTAATTTTTGTTCGAATTGAATACGCACACGAAATAAGCCAAATCAATAAAAAAAAAACGTTCAATTAGGTCCAATACTTCGAAGACACAATGAAAAAATCCTAATATATTTAATGATACATTAATTAGTATTAATTTACAAACAATATTTTAACAAAATCGAGCAGATCGAGCAAAAAAAGCAGTATGACATTTTTAACATGAAATCTTTACAGAAACATTCCAGAAGATGGTTCAAAATTGTTAACACTTTGCTGAACGAGTATTTAGAACGTGCAAAAAAATTGTTAAAAACATATTTTGCAACAACCGATTTAATTCGCAACCTGTAAATGACGTTTTTCTTATTAAAATTACGTAAACACTTGTTGCTTCATGAGCAAATCAACAATGGTAACACTGTGTTGAGTCGCACTTTTGAGTTGATGCCGCTCTGTGAGTCCGTGAGTTATAACTTGTCGCGCCTCACTGGGCAAAAAGAGAACTTTTTGGCAGTTCTTGAAATCACAACTTTTAAAGGGCATTTTTGGTTAGTTGGAATTTTGTTAGTTTCTGTCATCGCTCGGAAATTAATGAACAGTTTCATTTTTAAGTGATTTCTTCGCGGTGTTTTGTTCAGCCAATATTTTTAGAAACAGAAAATTAATTGGGTCGTTAATTTTAGTTTTAGTGTTGTGCATTAATCACTGCAGCTGAGTGAACTTTTGAATGATATTTAAAGTTAAATTAGTGAAAGATCGGCGCTTGGAGCGTTCTTCGTTTAATTGTCGTTGACAACAATAAACAAAGTGAAACCGAACTATCAATTAAATCACGAATCATCGAAAGGGCGAATAATTAAATTATTAAATAATCATGTTGATTCTGTAGTTCGGTGTTTTTTTTGTCGAAAAAGTGTTTGAATGTTCAGTTTGCTTCCGACAGAGGATGAAATTGATCGATTGAATCGCGTTATTAGATTGGAAATATAGAATCATTGTGGACCTTGTGGCAAGTGCGGTAGTTTGTAAAAGTGTAGTGAACTTCTTGAGTATTAATTAGGCCTGGGTAAGACTGTGTTGAATTGAAATTACCCAGAAATAATTTTTCATACAAAATACCTGAATATTGTCAGTATTTTAAGTAACAAAAATTAATGCGATTTTTGTGTAGAAAGAATTGCTTAATAGAAACTGTTAAAACTGAAATGACCAAAAAATGTAAAGAAAGTTTAAAATTCTTCAGAGCGATGGGCGACGAATTTTACAAATAATTTTTTGTAAAATTTTGCCCTCTGGTCGTTTTTCAAGATAATCCTAATTATTTTCAGTAAAAAACTGAATTAAATTACCGTAGGTTTTGTGCCGAATTCGAAGCTGAAATGGCTTTTCTAAAGTTCTCTGCAAACCGATGAATGAGACGAATTTTCTAGCAAAATTAATTTTGTCATTTTTGGCTGAAAAGACCCACACAATAATAATCCTCATAAACGAAGATCAGAAAATAATGGGTTTTTGCATTTTCGATTAAAATTAATCAAACCTGATTGGTTTTCGGGAGAAATTTTCTTTCATTTTTGTCCCGAATTCAACGCTGAAAAAAGTTTTTGTAAAATTTTTACAAAGCTATAAATTTATGTTGTAATTTTTCGCGTAAAAGATCGTCAGCAGTTTTAAGTAAACTTTACAAAATAGAGCGTTTTTGAGTAGAAAGTAAAGTAAAAAAAAAGAATTCAAAACTAAAGAACTACATTTTTTTAAACAGACTCTACAGTCTTCAGAGGAGGTGACAAGATTTCCAAATAATCTTTCAAAACTTATTATCTTCGATAATTCTGTTCATTTTTTGATAGAAAATTATTTGATATTTGTTCCAAATTCGAAGCTGAAAAGGAATTTCAAAACTTTTTACAAAGCGACAAAGGATTCGAAATTTATTCCATAAACTTTCGCCGAAAATACCTTAAGATTGTCAG
>NW_026018508.1:2479799-2495983 GCF_020466585.1 Dendroctonus ponderosae
TGCTGCGTTATCGAAAATGTTATCCTGAACTGTTAAGTTGCCATAACGTGTGGCCGTTAAAAATAGCATTTATGATACAGCACAGGGCTGAATGTCTCTTCTTTTCTGTTGAAATTGTCGTCGTGTTTGTAGATTTCAATTGCTTCTCGTCTTAGTCGGGGCGGCAGCCTGTTGTTGTGGCCAGGCTGTGCTTCTCTCCGAAATAGATGTTGTGTGTTCCATCGCTGAGGGCATGTTTCGCCACTGCCGACTTTTCCACATGTCCCAGTTTACAATTCCGTCCGTGATCTATTCTCGACGCAACCGATCTCTTAGTAGTTCCTATGTAGACGCTTCCACAGGAGCATGGAATCCGGTAGATTCCTGCAGTTGCGAGTGGGGGGGGGGTTCTGTCTTTAACTGACCCTAGACATTATCGGATCTTTGTTGTGGGCTTGTAGAATGTTCTTATGTTGTGTTTCCTCAGGAGCCTCCCAATTCTGTCCGTAACCCTGGGAACAAAGGGCAGGAAAGCTTTCACAGTGGATTAAATTTTTTCAGCACGGCCCACTCCTACAGCTTTTTTGATATCCAATTGGGAATATCCGTTCTGAAGAAAAGCTTTTTCCTGCTGTAGTTCTGTGGTTAGATGTTGTGGTCCACATATTTTCTGGCCCTATCCGTAAGAGTCTTAATGATTCCTTGCTTCTGACTCGGATGATGGTTATATAGCTTGCAAAGATATCTGTCCGTGTGTATCTCCCTAGAGACCAAAAGATCCAGGAAGGCCAGTTGGTAGTTTTCAACTTCCATGTTGAATTGGATGTCTGGGTGCTGTTTGTTTAGATGATCGATGAAGACGTCCAGGTTTGTCATGAACAAATCATGAACATGTCATCAACAAATCGGTACCAGATCGTTGGTTTAAAGGGTTCGATAAATTGACATACGGTTTTCGTCATTAATTTTGCAATACAAATCGAGGCTCAGACACCGATATCAGTTTTTGTCTATCTGGTATAGAAATGGGAGTTTCCATTTAAAAGCGTCCAATTTGTTCAACACTGTACACTCATTAGGTACATGAATTTTATCACAGAACTGCTCAATTTCACTTCATATCCTCAGTTCACATCATTCGTTTTGAGAGATTAAACGAATTAATGTTTGAGTCTGCACAGTTTAATGTTTTGTTACGGGATCTTACGCTTTATTCAGGAGATCAAGGAAAATATACGCAAAACTTTTAATGGATTCCCATGACGTTTGGTGCTGGTTTCCATCAAAATTAAATCGTTTTACTCGTTGCTTAATTAAAAAAGTACTGCTGTATGACTTCGGCAATCAACAGTTAAGTTGTGGCCACTTTTGCTGTCTTCGTCAATTTTAACCTCCACAGAAAATTCAATTAGCGTATAATAAAGACGAGTTACAAAGTAGGTCGGCGTGTCTATTAACACATATCTTTCCGAATGCATGGTTGCTTCTGTGCTTTTAAACAATATTAATTGAAACCGTATAGAAAATTTTTGAAAATTTAAGCAAATATTAAAATTATTTATTTGAGCATCCTCCTAATACCTTCCAGAAATAAACTCAATTTGTATTTAAAAAATTGCTCGTCCCCTCCAGGTGAAATACTAACTTTATGCATCAAACTCTTTAAGAAGTTAAAACATATTTAAATAAGCGTTTACATGACTGGTTTTATTTGAATTTATAGTTATGATTGTGTTCATTACACAATAAGGAAATTCATATTATGTCTTTAGACAGACAGCTGTTACCTTAATAGTAGATGTTTTTGTCTATTCATTAAAGACTGCTGAGTTACATATGTATTGGGAAATGCGGACCTACTCTGGGTTTGATTGATTTGCTGATTTTGAAGATTATTCAGTGTTTCAAGCCACTGTTGAGTTAACACTGAGTTCTTTCTTTGCAGTTCAGCATCATTGCTAAAAACAAAATTTGATTTGTACATAATTTACATGTTAATTTCCAACCATATGGCAAAGGTAATGTGGTTTATTGGGATTCAACAGCTGATAAAAAAATATAACTGCATTGTCATTATTCTGGATTGAAAATCCAAACAATTAAGCAATTGTGCTAATTTGTCCCCACATCATACATGATTATTAAATTAAAATCGTCTTCCTACCTTTCCATTACTGTCAGTGAGTTCCTAATGGATTTATTACTAGCTGTGTGAATATAACTACCTGATTGTCCACTATACCACCCTTAATTTTCTTGGTACCTTATTGTACATAGTTTGTTGTTATTTTCTATTCTACAATGTTTGGAAATGGACCCATATTTCAAACAATAATTCAACAGTCCTGTCAAAAGAATCAACATAGCTCTTTCGAACGCATGCAACCGAATCCTGGTTATGTTTCTATGGCGTCATCAACGAGAAGTGTGTTTCCCACTACGCATGAATTTAACAAATTCTTTATTAGCTTTATTTTTTTTAAATTATTTACGAACATGAATTGTAATATATTATTATATATTTTATTAATTATTTCCAATGTCTCTTCATTTCCCTTATTAGAGTTTAAGGGCATGTTCTGTTCATTCAAAAGAATGTTTTCGATGTTCGATTAGAATGTCGCTAAATTATGTAGATACTTAATTAAAATCAGTTACTTATTAAATTAAGAAATCTGTTGAATTTTGATCAATATTAAAATTCTGTAATTATGAATATTTCTACTTAGAATTTAGCAAAGTAAGATTTTGTGATGCTTGATTTACAACATGTAAAAACTTACCAAAGCTTCTTTGAATATGTATTTTTTTGTTTGCCCGGCTGCTGGAGGAATAAAAAATCTTCACGAGGACACCCAGTGTTCTAAGCCCTGGGTAATGTTAGACTCTTACCAACTAAAAAACCCCCTTTTTGTAATACGAGTTTTCGGGAGTTATCGTTTAAAACTTGTAGTCCTCTCTAAGAATTTGTCAGCTCCGGCATCCGTATGCCATTCTCTCCATGCTAGCTGCTTGCTAGCATGAGCATCTTATCCATTTAACGCCTTAAAACTTATATACATGCATTGCCACGTAGTACAAACACTCACTTAATAACGTTATTAGCACACTTACAGCTTACGCCGTTTGCTACGTGTTGTCCCAGTGGGCCAGTAGGCCTATTTTTCATGGGCCCCAGATCCTCAGGTGTGTGGTTCACTACGTTTCATAGCTCTTCATTGGAGTGCTTTTTACAGCTTTCTCGAAGTCCGCTGCCGCTTTCCTTGTGAGAAACTCTCTTAGTGGTTCCCACTTCAGGTCCCTGTAGATTTGAGAGTTCCGAACAAACCAGGGCGCTTCTATGGCCATCCGCAGAAGTTTGATTTCTGTGTCTTGCAGTTTATGCAGGAGACACATGGCTGCATATTTCCACGCAGTGGGGGCATTCGCCAGTGTTGGCCTGATTATGGTCTTGGTGAGGAGTAGCTTGTTCCCAATACTCATCAGACTTCTTCGATCGAGGAGTTGGTACAACTTGGCGGTTGTTGTCTTAACTTTGTCGATGGCTGTTGTAATCAGCTTCTTCCCGGTCAGCTGCTTATCTAGAACAACACCCGAATTTTTCTCCCTCTATGGTGATGTCGTCATCGACCTTATCCTGCTTCCTGCCAATAAGTATGGCCTGACTCTTCTCTGCATTTATCTTCATCTTCCACTTGATGAAGCACTGATGCAGTTTGTCAGTTGCAAGCTGGAGCTATTGCCTGATGCAGTCCTTGTACCATGAGGTCGACAAAAGGACCGTATCATCTGCAAAGAGCGCCGGAAATGTATTTGGCATGTCGCTTGTGAAGATAATATATAGCAGTGGGGAGCGCACTGCTCCTTGTGGTATTCCTACCTCAGTGCTTCTGGTTTCTGACCCGTGAGTTTCAACTCTGATGCTGAAGCTCCTTCTGGAAATATAACTGTCGATTAGCTGGCACAGTTGCCTATTACTACCTGTTTCCATAGTCTTAAATTGTAGATGAGACCGTCTCTCCACACTCTGTCCAACGCTCCTTCGACATCCACTGTAGGATTCCAGTCGTTCGGTACTGATTCATTTCTTTGGTGCATCTTTCTACTATTCTGAGCAGTTGGGGTTCCATGGAATGCTTTCCTCGGAATGCTTTCCTCGGAATCCCAACTGTTCTCGTGAAAGCACGTCGAGCTGGCTCGTTTCCTCCTTGAATCTCTTCAGTATAACCTTTTCAGCTATTTTACTGAGACTGATAGGCCTGTAGTTTTGAGGAAAGTATTGCTTTTCTTAGGCTTCGGGACCATGATGACGAGTGCTTCCAGATGCTTGAGAAATGACCAGTCCTGAAAATGGCATTAAGCAAGTTAGTTACAGCTAACAGTTCTTTTATCGGCAGGTTCTTCAGCATTTTGTTGGTGATTCCATATCTCCCAGCGGCTTTCTTAGCTTTGGTTCTTCTGATGATGGCTGCAACTTCTACTGGCGAAGTTGGAGGGATGTGGCTGTGTGGCTTTTCACTCCGAAGCATCCTTACTGTCCTTCTGACAGTTGCTTCGTGGTCTAAGTCATCGTTTGGGTGATGGTTTGCTCTGGCCTCACTCTCGATTGCTTCCGCAAGCGCCTTAGCTTTGCCTCCATCTGTAAATACCAGACATTGAGTTCCGTGGAGAGCTGGAATCTTGGTACCTTCTCTTCTTAGGGACTTTTGCATACTCCATATGCGTTGGTCCTCAGCATTCAGCTCTCTTGAACATGTAGCAGGTTGCTTGTCTCAGTCTTACTCTCTCAGTCTCACTAATTAGGTACTGTAGTTATATTTATTTAAAACAAGAAATTAATTTGGTAGGCTCGGGAAACAATAATTATGTACATGGTGAGTTTTCTTGATGATTTGTACAGAGATCTTCGAAACTTTAGCAGATAAAAGAATTGTAGTTATGAAAGCTGTACTCAAAACCAATTTTATTTCTTCAAAATTTGACAGCCATCAAGAGGTCAGTTTATTATATACCTAACGCGAGAAGTAAGATCTTATATAAAGAGCACTTTTATATTTTGAGGCGCATAGCTCCGAACAGTATAAGCACAGCATAAAGATTATTTCAATTTATTACAAAACTAATTTCTTTCAGMAAAAAAATATGWACAAAGGGACGAAAAAAAATTATAAGAAAATKTATGGAGAATCACCCAGGAACCCTAGACTTATATTTGTGCAAATAACTCGAAAACGAAGAGAGATACGAAAAAACTGCAAGCGATCAGAAAATTCYTAAATTGAACAACAAATTCAAAAAAGTTCAGACAGAAAAAAGTTTTTTGAGAAACTTCTGGGAAACGCGAACATTTAGTGAAACTTAAAGTGACARTGATTTGGAAGTAGAAATGGATGGAATCTCATTTGAACTTAGAGARGTGTGCGAAATAGTATATTAATTATACAGGATGATTCACAACCTTATGGACACAGGAGTCGCCTTACTTACGGATAAAGGT
The DNA here is from genome assembly GCF_020466585.1 of Dendroctonus ponderosae. Lineage (NCBI taxonomy): Eukaryota > Metazoa > Arthropoda > Insecta > Coleoptera > Curculionidae > Dendroctonus > Dendroctonus ponderosae. The sequence continues at coordinate 2,485,276 of NW_026018508.1, forward strand.
TCTAAACATAAGCCTAAGTTAAAAATTTGTACAAAATATCTCCTAAACTGTAGGAGGTAAAGAGAAAATACCAAAGTTTTTTTGAAACTTTAACACCCTGTATCTTGTTAACCATGGGCCTGAGACAAAAAACTTAAATGGAAACTCGATTTGTTTTGAGGTCCTCTACACGCCCCTGCTCTGTGTCCATAATATTGTGAATCACCCTGTATATCAAGGTCGAGAAGGAAAGGCATATACAGAACACTTTTATATCTTGAGGTGCACAGCGCCGAACGATATACAGGGTGGTTTTTTTAAAAATCTTGAAACGCAACGTAGCTTGGAAGATAAATTGTTTTTTAAAGCTGTTCTTTATGCAAACTTGCGCGAGTCTGTATTAAATGACTATTATTATCTCTTCTCCGTTTGTTAGTTGCAACATTTCTTTCATTTTACTATTAAACTCGATTCCTTGGTCTGATCTATGGTTTGTTGGAACATAAATCTGAACTACATTTGGGTCTTTATGATTTCTTCGTAGTTCCTTCCAGTCCTATCCTAAACCTTTTATTCCAGTCCTATCCTAAACTATAATTTAAGCATTATCTTGACTAATACTTGCGTTTTCTCGTTGATTACCAATGGTAGGTGACGGGGCGATTTAAATTTTTTTCCCAGTCCTTTAGATGAATTTTCAGTTCTTTTAGACAGAACTTTCTCTTTAGATGTTTAAATCCAATTAAAAGTTTAAGTAAAAGTAGATATATTAGTATATAAGGTTTTCATACAATGTTAATAATGCGAAATTAAAGTGCACATTAATCTGCTTCACCTTCTTGATCTGTAGTTGGGGCTTCACTTTGAGTGGCCTCTGTGTCACTGACCTCAGTGGTACCCTCCACTGTAGCTTCAGTTGTTTCCACAACATCCGCGGGTTCAACACTAGATTCCACAGGAGCTAAAATAGCAATTACACAGAAGTTTAGTACCAGAAATATGTGATTTTCTGCATATAACCTTCACTTTCGGTTGTTTCTGCTGGTACAGCTTCCGCTTCGACTCCTTCTTCAGTTGTTCCTTCTTCAACAATTGGCTTAGTGCCGTCTTCTGGCTCGACTCCATCAGCTTCAGATGTCAATTCAATATCTGTACCTGTCGCCCCAACTTCCACAACTGATTCCAAACCTTCTTCTGGGGAGGGACCGACTGAAGGTACTTCAACCTCGGGTAATGGTGGAGCTCCATCTTCCCCAGTTTCAGCAGGGGCTTCTCCTCCTAAGAAAGTACATCTGATCAATTGAGCCGGTGTAATAAATGCTTTAAAAGTATTTGGATTTTTATACCTTCGGAGATTTGTAGTGTTTCCTGGTCTGTAGGCTGATCTTCTGGAGCCGCGGCTTCGCCTTCTTCTGGCGGCACCACTTCTTCGATTGGAGGAGCAGTTTCAGCTTCAACCTCTTTGTCTTTAGCAATCGGAGATTCTTCGGCAGGGCTTGGCGGAGGCGGTGTTTCTTCCTCAGGCTGTTGCTCTAGCTTCATAAGCGGAACAAGAGTCTCCGGGGGCGCTGTTTCTAGTTGGGAATTTTTGAAAGGAAATAAATTAAACGAAGCATAAGGTACAACACAGTAAGGATGCAGGCAACTTTTCAGGAGAACCCAAAAAGTTTCTTAATGTAAATTTAGGAGAAGATATTGTTTTGTGTCCAGTGTGGTTTATATGGACAAAGTTGTATATCTTGAAATAGATTTAACGGTATAGTATGAATCAGAGAAACTTCTTGGATCCCGCAGCAAATCTTTTCAGTCACTACGGACCAATATGAGTGGATACTAGCTAAGGTTGCACATTATCTTACATATTCGAGCAATATTAGACGACAAACGGCGATATCAGATTAGAAAAAAAATTATGCTGAATATCCTGGTTTTCGCGTCCTGCTTGCCAAATTCAATTCTGTTAAAGGTTAGGTACTTCAGATTATAAGCAATCTAATTATTAATTTTCAAAACTTATCCACTAGTAAAAGCATTCATCAAATGCAAAAAATTGCGATTTTTGAAAAATACTTTTCTTTTCTTTATACAAATTATACATTCGTCAAGTACTGCAGCTCTCTCTTTTCCTAATATGACATGAAGGATATTAATCTAAATAGAAATATATATTAAGATCAAATACAAATAAGTTAAAATTGATTAAGGCATGAAAATAATAAAGAGAAAAAGTAGATGTGTTAAATTTCAATCACTAAACTATCCAGAATTAACGCTTCCTAAATTGAAACTAGAATTGAGAGAATGATGCACGTACGGAAAATCGAGAAATATGGACAATATTAATCATCTTCATTCAAAATTTTTGAAAAAATATGTGATTTCAAAAATTAGCGCACATCGAAAAAACAGTACATTTTAGTTGAAAGTTGCCTGTTGAGCTGTTTGGGTTAATCGGTAAATAAATAGCGACAGAAAAACATCACAGTTTTTATTGGATTAATGTTTCGGCCATTTATGCCACTCTAAAAGCTCTAAACGTACATTTTATATATCATGAATTATACATAAACTCATAGTGATTTTAGGTAAAAACTCTAAATATACACATGAAAATTTAGGAGTGATTTTTGCTGAAATCTTAGTGGCACCATAAAGTATATGTATGTGTAATTCGGGGTTTTCCGTTATCAGGTTATGTTATTAGAGAAATATATTTTATATGACTTCCAGTTAGTTGCAGCCACAATGACTTTTGAAAAAGGAAAACATTGATTTGAACGAAGATACCACATTTTGTGTTATTTTTTTCATATAAATTCTAATATTTGTTAGATTGTTAAGTAATAATTGAAAATATGGTATTTACCCATAGTTTCCTTCGAAGATTTCTTGTCTTTGGTTTTGCCTTTTGTTTGTTCGCGAGGACCAGGCGCGAACAATTTGAACTCGTTAGGCAGTTCATCATCACTGTGAAGTTGGTCAGTGAAGTAAATTCGTCGTATTCTTACATTGGCATGAATTTGAACCCTTACAGTTTCTAAATATACCGAACCTTAAAAAAAAACAATCCACATTGATGTTTTAACAAACGCTGGTAACTGATTAAAAGTAAATGAAATAAAGATAAAAGTATAAAAATTATCTTTTATGTGGATTTAGAAGCGCTTTGTGTGTTAACATACAGGATAGGCCTATTGCTGTTTAAGCAACCGGGAGAAATTGTTTGTAGAAATGAAATAAAACGTTTCAGAGACGTTGTCCATTTTAATCCCATTGTCTGTCCATACTGTCCATTTTTGTTTATCCCCAAAAACTTCTATTTCAAACACATATGAAACAACGATTTAAAAATTCTTTTAGCGCAGCAACAAACTTTTCATGTCTGAAAATCGCAGCCTTTTAAATTCGTTAATTTCAAAGCTAAATTAAGTAAAACATTTTCCTAGACAGTAACACATAACTAACCACAGTTAATCTGACGGATTCATTAACGGGAACACGAATACTTTTTTTTTAATTAGTTTATTTCGGTAATTGCACACCAATACACACCATGGTTGCTTATTAGTGCGTCAAAGTGCGATGTCTCAGTAAATATGAATTTTAGAGGAAAATGTGTCCCACGAAAGTTTTTCGTGTTTCTGAGATGCGGATTTTAAAATTATTTTCCATTATACGAGGTGCGTTATGAACGTGTGGCAGGAACCAACTATGGTTTTTTAAATGGAATTTCACCTTTTTGCGCGCTTCGGATTTATCGTCAGATTCCAATGTAAATTTATTTGGAAAATTTTACCTAAAAATCTTACGGTTTTAGAATTATTCGGAAAAATATGAACATTTTGACAGCTACTGGGTTTCACATAAATCGAAGCTGTACTCTACTCGCTGCGAATTTGGAAAACAAATTTGGTCTTCCGTGATTCTAAAAGGACCTAATAATCTGCGTGCAGATGTGTTTTAATTCATAAAGGTATGTCCGTATACCTTTCAATTAGCCTCAGAGCTTATATGTTTTTAAACTTCAAAAAGTTGCTTATTTCAGAAAGAACTCCCTAATGTTTTCAATTTTCGAATTTAACGTCTAATTTTTAGGGCATTTTATGTAAGGTGTCCTAGTCCTGAGAATAACCGTTTCTAAGCTATTCAGCAACATTTAGAAAATTATATAATTTTTATTTTGATCAAGTTAACTGGGTAAATATTTATATGTACAAGGTTATTGATTAAACTTTGGCCACCCCGATCTAATTTGAAATTTAGAGAAAAACGTTAAACATAACAGTTGTAGATAGTAACGTCTAGTTTATTTCAAGATAATAACAATTGGTACAGGGCGTCTCCAATTTAAGTGGCAGATCAAACTTACCTTTTCTTAAATGGAATGCCGTACTTTTTATTGCATATTCGAGATATCCGTAAAATTCTAGGCCTATTCGATATAAACGTTCTATATTGATTCTCAACTGTTTTTGAGTTATTAACCAATATTGATTCAATTTTGGCCAGCCAGTTTTAACATCTAATTTGAAATTTAGAGGAAAATGTCAAATCGAAAAGTTTTAGATATTAACGTCTAGTTTATTAGTATTATAACTAGAGTGACGGTACAAACTTACATTTTTTTAAATAGATTCACGCACTTTTTATTTCATATTTCAACTATATGCGAAGTTTCAGTCCTTTTGGATATAAATTTTCTATATTGATCTTTAACTGTTTTTGAGTTAATGGCCATTTAAATATTCGGGTATTCCAGTTATAAAAAATTGAGTTTGGCACGCAGGCACTTGAATTTGAGACACCCTATATCAATTGTTATTCTCTTAAAATAAACTAGATGTTAATATCTACAATTTTTGTATATAATATTGTGCTATAAATTTCAAATTAGCTCCAAAAACGGGGTGGCCAAAGTTTGAACAATATTGGTAATTAACTCAAAAACAGTTTAAAATCATTATAGATCATTTATATCGAATAGGCGAATAGTTCGAATATGAAATAAAAAGTACGGCATTCGATTTAAAAAAGGGAAGTTTGGTCTGCCACTTGAATTTGAGACACCCTGTATCAATTGGTATTATCTTAAAATAAACTAGACGTTGCAATCTACTTTTGTATTTAACATTTTTCTCTATATTTCATATTAGATGCAAAAACGTACTGTCGTCTCCTGATTTGCAGATTAGGAGAACCTTTTGCCAATGGGGCTTTATAGTTGGACCACATTTCTTTCACGGACACTTGAATGATGCCGCATATTTGTATTTGTTGCAAAATGATTTTCCCGAACTTTTGCAGAACATTCCTCTTCATTAAAGGTAAAATATGTGGCTACAGAATGAGAGTACTCCTGCAGAGTTTGCGTTAAAGACACTATTTAAATCGCGAATTTGAAGATAGATGGATAGGCCGTGGCAGTCCCGTTTAGTAGCCACGTAGATCGCCAGACTTAACAAAACTGGCTTTTTTTCTATGGGGTCACATAAAAAACAGTGTATATCAAACTGCTCCGGCTACTGCTAAAATGGGGGACAGTTTGAGAATCTTTTATGAACACCGCATTTGTTTAAAAATAATGTTTTATTTAATAATATATATTTAATAATACATTTATAATATTAAGCATTTTTGTTTAATGCATTTTTTGATGGTCAACATGTGCCCAGTTGACTTGATTCAAGCAAAAATTAAGCTATTTTCTAAATTTTGCCGTATAACTTAGAAACGGTAAGTTTTAAAGTTACCATACCTTACATAAACTAGCTTTAAAAGCCAAAAATTAAAAAAAAATTATGGGGGTTCCATTTGAAATAATCAAGTTGTTTTGATTAAGAAACATGCAATTTTGGATGCTCATATAATTTCATTGATAACTTTTCGTAAGCTAACATATGTTGGCACGTAGCTTGTTTAGTCCTCTTGGAGGTCCACAAACCGATTTCAAAATTCGTAGCCATTAGGGTACGGCGCCACTGTATATGGCACTGTCAACTGTCAAAATTTTCATATTTTTTCGAATAATTCCATTTATATTTCCACTTCCATTCATATTTGACCATAAATCCAAAAAGCGCAATCAGCACCCCCTCAAGCAAGGGGTGGGTTCCATTCAAAAACCCATAGTTCGTAACCACCACACGTTTATGACGCACCCCGTATATTGAAAAGTAATTTTACAATGTGCACTTTTTAAACATCAAAAACTTCTTAGGAAGTATTTTTTACTATCGCTTACTACTTTACATATCGCACTTTGACGCACTAATGAGCAACCCTGTATATACCAAATAAGTCGTTCCTGTCAGCAACATTTTATTATCTGAAAACAATTATTCTATTGATTAAAAATTATCTATTAATTGAAATCCGGAAGAAATGCAGTTTTGTGAACTGATCATATTGTTGAAACAGAATAAACTTCTCAAGCAATCAAAATTATACCAAATTTAAAAACCCTTACATAAGAACATCAGAAGCATTTGTTACATTGGTAGTACGTAGTTAAGCTAAAAAGAAATCATATACCGTAAGCTCTTTTTGTAAAATCCGCAAGATTAAATTGAACTTGGTTCCATCCTGCGCTTAATCCAATTGGCATGGTTGTGCAAAAAGGTCTCACTTTAGTTGTAGATTGGAAATTAGACACTCGAAATCTTCGTCGCATATCTTTGTCATCTAAAAACAATAAATTCTCTTTAAGTAATTTGCGGTAGTCTACTTTGCTTGACCAGGAATTGATTAGTCTATAGAAAAACATATTTTACACAGAATGTTCCAAATCAACAAAGGAGTTATCAGGCAAAGAAGTTTTGAAGCAGAAAAAATATATTTCTAACAAATTGCTTGAACTTCAACTTTATTAACTTTACTTTATTTAACTTCAATCAATTTGGCATACAGTAGGCGTACCATATTGGGTGATATTATCAAAGCACAAAATCCCATCAGGCCTAATTAATTAATTAATTAATTACTATTACTGAAGTCTAATTCCGTACTTTTTGTTTTTTTGATTGCTACCTGAAAGGCGCGGCAGGCGAAAAATAAAGTTTGAGGCTACTAATCGTAAAAGTTGTAGGTTACTAATCTCTGATTGCGTTTTATTGAAGGTTTCATCTCCAAAGAACTATGTTGAATGAGTAACTCATTTGCTACAAAAATTAGTTCTTCCATTTTTCTCGAATTTACTCGGCTCAACTACGAAAAAAATTGGAACTTTAAAGGTAATTCCAAGTTTCCTGTTTCTGTTTAGCAGTAGAAGATGTACTGTGTAATAATCTAGAGCATTTAACGAACATTTTAATGAACTGAACACTTCTTGAACTTTCTCGATGATGGCTTTATGAATATATTTGGTAAACAATTAAATGTTCTTATTCCTCTTCTTCTTGTTTAGCGTTTTAGATTCATTTCACATCTGCTGTTACTTTAAGGTTGTCTACTCATTTCATACAAAGTCGTCTTCCAGCTTTTTATTAGGTAGCGGATGAATACTCATCTATAAACCCATTCTATTGCCCCTTTTACTCCCGTCCAAACCTATCTATTTCCTTATTGCGACCTCCTGAGCTTTCCAACATGCATTGGACCAGCGCAAGAAGGAACGGTCTAAACCTTCTAAATTGTATCTACATGAAAGTAAAAAATAAATAAGTACCCTCAGTCCCCACCCAGAAGCGGATCCAGCTTTCGAGTCAGGGAGGGGGTCAAGTCGGAGAAATTCAGAGTTTGTTGTGTATGAAATTAGAAAGAGTAGCGTTAGTTGCTGTAAACCCAGCACAAGGGGGGGGTTATGACCCCCGTGAACCCCTCCCACCATATGTCCCACCCTTGTCGTCCCACCCTTGTCCCCACCCCTCTTGGACGCATCGATTGTAGGAAAGTATGAACCGTTCAAAATGCAAAATATTAATCGAGAGTGATATAAATATCAATTTGAATAGAAATCATAATTTGTGTAGAGCATAAATAACCATGTATTGTATGTCGTTGTAGTATGAGATTATTATAATGTTTAAGAAAAATCTTTAACGACTGCTAGTACAAGACAAAAGTTTACTGATTTTTTAAGTTTCTTCAAAGTAATTTATGTATGTGTCACTGCAACAAAAACTTGACCTGTGTGAAGTGTTGAAATGTTTTCTGGATATTTTTATGCTCAGTCATATGAACCGTTCAAAATATGTAAATAATTCAGCAATTTCTACGTGGCCAATTGAAAATTTGCACAATTAACCGTTTCCAGTGGCGGCGTCAGCTTTAATTTTCGCTTGGGTGAAAGCCGGCGGAAAAAATTTGAAGATGGGCAGGAGACATTTTTACTTTTAATTTTAAGCTTTGGATATAATATATCTGTTTACCAAAATGTTTTGTTTTCTTCTTTGGCCGAATAAAATGTAAAATATTTCTTAGTTATTTTTATTTAACATACAAGCGTTGCAAAGATTAATTTTTAGTAACCACTGATAACGACATGGTTTTGTCAAACAAGGAGCTAATAGAGTTTGGCAATACCTTGAGTGTCCTAATATGAATTTACAATACAAATAGTATACGAGATTTTATCTACCTTCGTAGAATACCGAAATGAATGTTACAAAAATTTAACCCAAACTAACCCGAACGAAACAAAAAAACCAAAACAAATCTATTTTTTGAATCGAATAATTCCCTTAACTAAACGAAATTATTTTTTCAACAAACAAAATGCCCAAGTCAGTAAGCATATCCTGACTCATAGTATTCTTAAATAATTTTTAATTCTATTAATTTAAAGTGCTGAAAATTCTTCGAAAACTTGCATTGGAAGATGGTACTGTCATTGCAATATTACATAGTTTATTCATTTCATGGAAGACTAAACTAAAATCTTGCAAATGAAGTGTGAGATCTGTTAAATTTACTATTATAGAATATTTGTGCCTTCATATCTCTTAGTGATATCTAGCAATGACTTTGGCTCGTTTTTATTTGAAACTATATCACATTGGTAATGGTTAGCTAAAGAAATGGTCGTTCTACGCATAAAAAATGCTGGTAGATGGATGGATTCATTGTACTAAATCATATTTTTAAACCCAGTTTTTATTTATGCAGCCCTTTTCCAGTTCTTGTAGCCGTCGATAACAATACTTAAACTGCTGGTTCCACCTTGTTTGAAGAAAAATCTACAAGGGAACACGGAATACAGCCTCTTTGAGAATGCTGTACTTAATCCAAGGATACATCATATAATAACTGGACTTGGAACTACGAAGATCACAACCATACTGTTTTTTAGGAAAGCTTGCTAAGATCAGCTGTCTTGAAAGTTCTTGTAGCGATAGAGACAAATCAATCACTTCTTTTTCCTCTATATGAAATCTTTGGCTCTTGTCCTAACAGGAAAGTATCCATACTTAGATTAGAAAATAATTTATTAATATGAAGTACCTCTTAAAAATGTACTTTTCAATTCCCTAACAACTCGGAATGTTTTCACGTTCACCATCATTACTGTCGAATTTGAACTGATTTTTTTTAATTCGCAATTATTTATATCGCTATTAAAAGTGGTTGAGCGAGACAAATTTTGGTTGGGCGCTCGCCCAACCTCGCCCACCCCTAGCGCCGCCACTGACCATTTCGGACATAATCGGCTTAGTCTTTGCAAACTGGATTAAGCTAGTGCCGAGATAATTTAAATTAGTTTTATTTACTTAGAATATTATTTGCAACTTAGGCTGATTTTTTAAGACATTAATTAATCCATTTAGTAAAATGTAGTCAGCGGAAACTTACCTAAAATCTGGATTTCAAATGAAAAATACTTTTTCATATTTTTGATGACCATTACTAAATATGGCAGTTTTATACCCAATGCAGCTCGAGGCTTGATTGGACAAGTTATATAAGTGGTTGCAACATTGGTTCCACCAATATCCAATACCAAAGACTTTACTTCGTCATCGATTACTCTTCTTATGTGACCATTTTTTACCTGGAATTTGTAACTCTATTAGGCTGCAGCCAACTTTTTCCCCATCTACTTCGAAAAATCTTTAAGCCATTAAATTTGAGAAGTAATCGCAAACATCGACTAATGTTGCCCGAAACATAATGTTCTCATATGAAGGTCCAATACCTGCTTGTCCCACAAAGCTAAAGGATTACTTCCTACACTATAGAATATAGATATGAATCCGCTTTGTTGCGAACTAGAAAACATGTTAGAAGTCGACAAGAGTTGTCACTTATGACTTTTTTCAAATCTAAAATACATAAGATTGTTCAGAAATCATTGAATGGATTTTACTAGTCGTAGCATTTAATTTAAATATTATCGAGAGCTCACCATTTCGCTTAATTAGCTCACTATTCAAGAGTGTTAGTTTGGTCTACTACTGTTCCACGCTATTTCAAAAATTACGGAATTTTTCCATTGGTGTAAAGAAATGTTTGAATTTTCTGAAAGATTAACTTTTTATTCATCGACTTCAGTATTATTTCCATTGGTCTAGTGGAATTTCATTGTGTTTTGGTCATCTTGTTTCATCTTCAAAAATGTTAATTTCTGATCTGTAATTTTATCTGATAAAAAAGTAAAGCAACTGATTCAATCACAATCCAAAAATCCTCAATTATAATCCAAAAATCTCTCAATCCCAATCCAAAAATGTTTGGAATTTATTATTTTCAGTTTCTTTCCAAAATACTTAAGTTAATAAATAATAATGTATCTAAT
>NW_026018508.1:2496357-2513861 GCF_020466585.1 Dendroctonus ponderosae
AATGTATCTAATATCATCCATTGCGTGTTATATTACTGAAAACAAAAAATAGTTCAATTTAAAAAATCTGTTTAAGTACAAGTATATTATTAAAAAATCATTATGAGGAAACTTTTGCATAAAATATAGGGTTATTTTAAAATTGACAATGTTTTTATTTTTCTCAGGATTTCTTAAGGAAGCAAACAATTTTTAAATGCGAGCTAAAAAGAGGACATAACACCTATACTACTTTTTGATAGCACTAAGATATTAAATTGTTTAAAATGGGGCACCCTGTACATTGAGGCTTAATATCTTCTGTTAAATTGTGGTCAATGTCGTACTGTAACATAATGTTATTAARGCAACTCTTTACTGCTTTCATAAATTTCTACTGAYCATTAGGTCTAGAATTTGCGATCTATTTAAAYRGGGGGCTCCAATTGGATATTTCGACAAAATACTTTCMAGAAAATATTGTAGAAACTGTTAAYTATCATCATMTATTTCAGCGTTTGCAGCTTAAATTTCGTTTAGTGCGACAATGATGAAACACCTAGAAGACTCAACTTTCAWGATTAAGTAATTTTCTAATTATTTTTTTAGCAAGTAATTTTGACTTGAGAACATGTCATAGTTTAGATGATTTATCGCACGCGGCACGAGTTAACYAGAAGAGGGAGACTGTRTGWAAAAAATCGTAACCCTTTCTAAGAGTTTAAAGAGTTTAAAGAGYAGAAAGCGAAATATGATTTAGTTGTACATTGTACTGAACATGTGTTCCAAATTTGTTTTTTACTTACTTSATTACTTTTTTCAGCAATTACTACTARCGCAATGCTAAACCTTAATACAMAGATTTTCAAAACAACTGATTATTTAAATTAACTGAAATGGAGCCTGACTTATTATACAGATCACATAATAGTAATTCTAAGAGCTTATGTAAGAAAACCAATTTAATCTAGACAATTCCACCCTCACTAAGTTGATAGTTATAATATTATAATGGGAGCTGTAAGTGAATTCGAGGAAGMTTATCTCTATTATTGTAATTTATTTAAATTTGAAAGTCCCAAGCACACTCTAATGATYAGCCGAATAAAAAAYATTAATAATAAAAGCAGCTTAAGCTTTCCGATTGAATTTAAAAACATTTTTCATAATTTRTTACTTATTATTGAAGTTTGAATGCAAAGTATGTTTTTGTTAGTTATTATTTTTTTTATTTTCAAACGTACACCTTAGGCGAACTTYAAATATTCAAGAATCTGTAATTTTTTTTATTGTTTCAGCCACACGAACTTACTTTTGGTACRTAGCYGACAGGTTTTATTTACATTTTCTCATGTAGGTAATTTGATWTTAATCTTCTATATACGGGTAATGAACAGAAAACATGAACTAAGAACATAACACAAATTTTTAAGATTGATTTGAAGGRTTTTGAGTTACCAATACCTACAGTTTTACGGTTCTTATTATGGAACAAACGTTCCTCAYGCGAATATACTGACCAAAGACAGACTTGTTGAAATAGCCCGAGTGTTCCTTTATCCTAATGGCATAGCGTATGTTCGCTTTTTGCTCTTGAGTAGSTTTACAAGAAACTCAGTTTTAAAAGCCTGCTTAAGTTATCCGTTGACTGGCATTAATGTATTTCTAGTTGAGAAAACTGTCCGACATTTTTAGGCCAACATGTTTGAAAATTTGAAATTCTACTTTGAAATGAATTATGTACATGCAAATCTTAATAAAGAATTAACAATTTTAAAACGTTTATGAAACGACAAATTCATTGCTTTTGTCTCAATTCACCAGAATTATTTTGTTGCATCGTATTTCAACGATTTTATTACTTAGTTGGAAACATTTTATATCATTAAGTTACAAATTCAATTTATAAAAGCAGTTACTTTTATTGGTCTTTAATTCATTCAATTCATTAAAAATAATTCATTAATATTTATTTTATTTAATAATTACTAGAATTTAAAGCTATCACGTTTAATCTTTTTCAATAACTAACTAAACATGAGCAAACTAAATAAACTGTTGGTTGACAGAGAAAACTTACCTCAGAATCACAACTTTTGCAAGTCGGAATTGAACAAAAACTCAGCATACAGTACTTCTGATTTTTCAACAACCAAAGTTATTTCCCTAGTTCCGGAATAAAAAAAATACGTCAAGGCAACTATTTGCATACGATTTGAATATATTATTCATACACTTAAAACTTAGTTGCTTTATTGGCAGTATATGTTCTTAATAAAATAATTTACGCTGAAAAAGTTTACTGCTGGCTGATGAAAAATACAAAATAATCGTAAAATTTCTTTACCGAGTCTTTCATGCGACCATACCGAGTGTTGATGAAAAGAAACAGGGAAATAAGATGTATAACACGATTGCATTATAAATCTAATTTTCATGTTCCTTTTGATCAAGACTGCGTACAGGGTGTTTCCTCATAAGTTGACACCTCCTCTAGATCGTTTATTTCAAATAAATTGTAAAAGTGAGGAAGACAAAGTCGTTTTACTCAAATTTTTTAAATCTGAATTTAAAATAAAAATATCAAACATGGAAATGTAAAAATTTGACATAAAGTCTTTTTTTTAATGAAACACCTTAGATATTTTTAGACAGGTTTATTGTATTTTTTTCAGATTTCAGAAATATGTATGCACGTCATCAGTGACGAAATTTGACTATCAACATAAGAACAATTGTGCATGAAATATGTGTGATAAGTCGTTTTTTTTGTGTTTTCGGCATTGGAAAATCTCAAGCAATCATAAAATGTGCGAATTTATGGCGGGTATGCCGTGGGGCGTAACGTTATGGGGTGAAGAGAGCGCCTTGTCGAATTTAAAGGTTAATTTGATTTGTTGCTATTTATAATTTTTAAAACGTAATATAGGAAAAACGGCTAATACATTTATAGCAAAAATACATAGTTTTTAAATTAGGAAAAAATCCGATTGGTATGTCTCAAAGTCTATAGGGTGTTTCATTAAAAAACAGACTTTATATCAAATTTTGACATTTTCATGTTTTATATTTTTATTTTAAATTGAGATTTAAAAAATTGAGTAAAATTAAACAATTTTCGTGTCAGTCACTATAACAATTTTTTTCCAATAAACGATCTACGGGGGTGTCAACTTATGAAAAAACACTCTGACTTCAATTTAAAAAAATGTTGTCATGCAGTTAATTTAAAGCGCTTTTAAAATATGTATTCCAACATTTTGGGGCACGCGTATTTAATTTATTCAAGGGTCAAGGTGCCTCTGTTAAAGGGTTGAAATTAAAGCGATAAAAAATCGAATAGCATGTCTCTTTGCATATAAAAAAAATACTGGTTTGAGCGTTTTAAAAAATATTTAAAAACAAGACACCAAACTTTTCTAGATAGTTTTCGGTTTGCAGCTTGCAGCAACATTTGTATATTAAACTAACAGTCTAATTTCCTTTTTGAAAGCTCACAGGCTGAGACGCTGAAAAGTTTATAAAAACAATTTATCTTCTATAAAAATGTATTAATACTGTCTTAGGGAGTGCTTAAAATTTTCTCTATTCTTTCCTGCTGCTCCTTAGTTAGTGTTATTAATTCACTTTCTTTCACTGGACTTATAATGGGATTGCAAAATTCTCTGGAAGGAAAAACTGTTTATTATCATTTTAAGCGTCGTGTAGCAATTTGTTACCGATGAATTCTTACTCCGTCTAGAGCTTTCTCTGCTAACAACTCGTGGGCTTGAATTTCTTTGATAAAATCGGCTTTTTGCTGTTTTGCTGCATTCCTATATCTTTGCCTGCATACCACACTGCTAAAAATGTAATTCACAAAATTGCCATCATTCCTTTCTAAGGGTTAATTGGAGTTTACTTGGGCTAATAAAACATCTATAGCAACAGAATATTTTAGATTATTTCTGGATAATCATTCAGAGATCACCTAATACTATTATTTCTTTCAAGGTTCGATCTTAATACAGAAATTTGTATGCACAGAATACATTTTAAGCTGAAGTATAAAATATATCTTTTGGGGAGAATTTGGCTGTTTGATATTTGTGGAATAAAGGCTCACATTACACTATTTTCAAATTTTGAATTGCAATAGTTTAAAACCTGATTAGCGTTGTAAAATGTCGCTGATAAAAATCGTTTCAGTGTTTTTATCTTTATAACAAATACCAATCAGTGATATGCAAGAACCGTCTCGATTAAGATTCCTATTATCCCCATATAGTCGATTCCTAAATCTACGAACATATCTCGAAAGAATTAAACATTTTAGGTGAGTGAGCGGTGAGTACCCTGTAGGTATTTTGTTTGTATTCTGGTT
Source organism: Dendroctonus ponderosae (assembly GCF_020466585.1). NCBI lineage: Eukaryota > Metazoa > Arthropoda > Insecta > Coleoptera > Curculionidae > Dendroctonus > Dendroctonus ponderosae. The sequence continues at coordinate 2,500,700 of NW_026018508.1, forward strand.
TGTGCTTTGAGTCTGTTCAATTAGTTTGGCCCGAACTCTAATATATTCGTTTATATATTGAGTTCGCTAATTATTAACAAATTAACCTGCACCTTAATGTAATAATAAATTATCTTACTAGGGTAGTTTTAACTGAGTGTAACTGGGATCATTGGTATCATTTGGAGTTCTAACATATTGAGCCATCATTTCATCTGTGTTATGAATAGTTGTACGAACATGAGGGGCGATTGATCTTCGGTCTGAACTTCTTTTTGCACCTATTAGCTGCTCTTGCAACATGTAGGAAGAATTTGACGGAGATCCCGCACTTCTTACTAATTCTTTAACCTGGAAATTGTTTTAGTAACTTTCTATGGGAAACTGTATTACTGGTCTAGATATAGCTTACAATTTAGACGAATTATTTTGTCAAGGTTTTTACAGTTYTTAATCATTTATTCAGAAAAAAAATATTTTACTTAYATCACTTTTTTAACAACTGTTTTGAGAAAAAAATGGCCAAAACTGTACAAAACCAATCAAAACTTAAAACTAATAATTATTATGGTTATAAATTAGGATTTTAWTTAAAATATTAACGAAGATGGTCGTAACATTTTCGAGTAAAAAAATAAGAATCAATTAATTCCAGTATTCAGGACGCCAAGTGCTCCAAAAAAATCATAAAACTGATAATTTAACAATTAGTTTCTTGATATTTTTTGTGTGATGTCCTATTTTTGAGTAAAAAATAAGTCGAACCGTTGCAGTATTCGAGTTGTYAAGTGCCCAAAACATATTAAAATATACCGAATGMTTTTCATTGAGGAAACGTSATAAACCWYTGATTTTGAMTCRATTTACCACTCAAAAATTAGCTGAAATTTGTTCCGCGCTTCTACACAAACACGTTTATAGCAAWTATTCTACTACCTCTTTAGCMAGTGAAACTACAGTGGTATATTCACTTGGAACGGCAGTTAGTGCCTGACTAGCTTTGATCCAAAGTTCACTATCTTTAGCGGCCATTTGGAAGAAGGAAAAACACACTTACTATGCACATAACAAAAAACTGAAAAAAAAGATAAAATTGAATTCAATTAGATAATGATAAAAACAAACACATTAGGGTATTGACATAATACCAGTAGAAAGTCAGATTGACGCAGAAAAACAAAACATACGTAGATATTGTGGAACTGGTGGAAAGATGTATTTAATCGTTCCAGATTGTAGCTATAGGAACGGAAATATTGATTACATTTCGGGKAAAATATGCTTTTTAAAATATTCGTGCTCAGTAAAATAACGTGTAAAACATTCAAGTATTTGCCTGTCTTACAGTACTTGCAATTGCTACCATTTTGTATGGACAATGGGTTTAAATAAAGTAAACACAGTTTTGATTAATAATTAATTCGGAACATATGAACTGAACTCATATATTTTTGTTGTCTAAATCATACATACATAAAAKGCATYGCTCGAAACTACTTTAAATAATTCTCTAAATAAGTATTTAAAAAATAAAACATGAACTGCTWTTCATTAATTATGTTGCTTTAATTGCTTTTATACTCCCAATCGATAGACTAGTAAAAAATATAAAAAGTGTTCTTGAAAAATTTTCTTAAACTGCACCGAATAATCAATTACTTCGTAAATGGTCCGTGTCTTGAAGAGAGGGTTTTTGCTATAAATAGTAGATGTATACTGAGCGAGATTTTGAACTTTCAATACTTCATAATGATTCAGGTAAAACTAATAAAAAAAACTTTATACTTGGCACTTTTCCTAATTTACAGATTTTACAAAACTGAACACAAAACGCAATAATTTGTTTACCAACTTAAAATTTTAATTTAAAAGTTATTTAAATTTTAATACAACACATAACAATAACCTATTACAGTAGGTATTACAAATTACAGTATTACAGCCTAGAAATATGTTTTAATAGCTAATATTTTTAGCACGAGATTTTTAAACAGTCCACCCTCATTATGCCCGCACATATCGGTAACAGTGGCGGCGCAAGGGGTAAGCGAAAATTTGTCTCGCCCAACCACTTTTAATATCGATATAAACAATTGCGAACGAAAAAAATCAGATCAAATTTGACAATAATGATGGTGAACGTGAAAACATTCCGAGTTGTTCGGGAATTGAAAAGTACATTTTTAAGTACTTAATATTAATAAATTATGTTCTTATCTAAATAGGGGGACTTGTTTCCTGCTTAGACAATAGCCAAATATTTTCATATAGAGGAAAAAGACGTCATTGATTTGGCTCAATCGCAACACGAACTTTCAAGACAGCCTTGGCAAGTTTTCCTAAAAAACAGTATCGTTGTGATCTTCGTAGTTCTAAGACCAGTTATTATATGATGTATCCTTGGATTAAGTACAGCAGTCTCAAAGAGGCTGTATTCCGTTTTCCCTTGTAGATTTTTCTTCAAACAAGGTGGAACCAGCAGTTTAAGTATTGTTATCGACGGTTACAAGAACTGGAAAAGGGCTGCATAAATAAAAACTGGGTTTAAAAATATGATTTAGTACAATGAATCCATTTTTTTAAACATATATTTAACGTATATTTCTTTATCTAAGCATTACCAATGTGATGTAGTTTTAATTGAGAACGAGACAAAGTTATTGTCAGATACCACTAAGAGGTATAAAGTCACAAATAATCTAAAAATAAACACGTTAGCAGATCGCACACTTCTTTTGCAAGATTTTAGTTTAGTCTTCCATGAAATGAATAAGTAAACTATGTAATATTGCAATGACAGTACCATCTTCTAGTGCAATTTGTGAAATATTTTTCAGCAATTTAAAGAGAATTAAAAATTATTTAAGAACAACTATGCATGCTAATAATAGAAGAATCCATCTACTAATGTTCTCCGTGAATAACTATTTCACTATTGAATTATTTCACTGCCTAATAAAAATGTTTTTCTGCTATCTAAGTTTTTCAAATGTTTTGCGCTCCCAAACAATTTGTTTTCCTTAAGAACTAATTAATGTTTTAAAGCTTAGTGATTTATAGTTTTTGTACAACATATTTTAATTGTAAATTGGTGTTTGTGGTTTGTGTTGAATTTTAAATCTGATGATGGCGCTGTTGTCTCGCCGAAACGTTATATGAAATAAACGGTATGAACATTTTAAGTTTTTAAGTTTTATTTCACATTTTGACTGAAACCCAGGAAAGAAAAAATATAATAATGTTTATAATGTGATTTCTTAATTTAAATATTTCAAATCTACTTTCGTTTAGAAAAATAAATTATTTAATCCAAAAAATAAAATTTTTCATAATATTTTTTATTACAATGCTAGTGTTGTAGCTAATTTCATTCAGCATTTGTTTCCAACATAATAACGTTTAAAAAAATGTTCACAGTTGTGAACTATATTTTTATCACATGTATTTCGCTATTCTACGAAAGTAGATAAAATCTTGTATAATACCTATTTGTATTGTAAATTCATATTGGAACACCAAGGTATTATCAAACTCTGTTAGCTCATTGTTTGACAAAACCATGTCGTTATAAGTGCTTACTAAAAATGAATCTTTGCAACGCTTGTATGTTAAATAAACATAACTAAAATATATTTTACATTATATTCGGTCAAAGAAGAAAACAAAATATTTCGTAAAACAGATATATTATATCCAAATCTTACAATTAAAAGTATAAATATCTCCTGCCATCTCAAAAAATTTTCCGCCGGCTTTCCCTCAAGCGGAAAATAAAGCTGGCGCGGCCACTGATCGGTGGTATTCACAAAGGGTATTTTTTCTTTTTCTAAAGTTTGTACAGAAATATTTCGAAATCAATGTCTTATTATTGTCTTCGTGTCTTGAGCTTATGTTGATATCTGTTTGTAAACTTAACCTTAACATGACTCATCTCAACAAAAATATCTTCTTCTACTCTAAAACCGAAATAAGTCGGTGCCACCGAAGATTTTGTAATTAAATCAAGTTTAGAAATTGAATTGATCTAAACACGAATTAAATCGGTGCCACCGAAGATTTTGTAATTGAATCAAGTTTAGAAATTGAATTGATCTACACACGATCTGATTAGAATTCTTGGGCCAAATATTTGTTGAATCCACAGCACTGGCTAATTAACAGTTAATTTTCTGGAACTGCAAATGAAAATGAAGATTATCATTACTCTAAGTACTCTTATATTGATTTGTTTAAAAATGTTATTTGTAGAATTTCTCAAAATTAACAGAGTATCAGATTCATGTAATTTATCTAATAACGAATGACGAAATACTAACCAGTCAAAATTGTTTCCAACTAGCTCTTTGCTTTGTCAACTAGTACAAATAAATTACATTATTTTGAAATAAAAAATTTTATTTCAGAACTTTTGTATGTAAATAAATTGCTTATTATTGTTTTGTAATGTTTGTAATGTAATAGTATGTTTTGTAATTTGCATGTGGAATTCGAACTTTAGCTTCCTGTAAAGTCAAAATAAACCTTTGACTAACTTCTCTAATTCTGAAATATAGAATCTTTGCATTACCGTACGGACCACCCTGCTTAAAGAATTTGTGTATAAATAAATTAACTGTGTTCTTGCCATTGAACGTTTCGAAGAACCGAAACGTTATTGTCAAAATAGTCCAATTTCACCTTTTCTGTAGTGAAATTATTGCGCAAGTTAATTGTCTTTAAAAAAATCGGTAAATTCGGTCATAAGGCATTATTGGACACTAACCACGTCGTAAAAACACAATAAAGCAAAGGTAGCAGAAAAATAAATCTTGATTTAAATGAACATAAACTCCGGAATTACGGCAGAAGGAAACATGTTATGTAAAAATGCCAGTTTTCATCAAAAGAACAATTTTTTTGAAGAAAATGTTTGTTGAAAGTAAGCGACTATTTGTTGCATTTTCGAAAATCCTGTGTGAAATTCCTAATCCTAATCAGTCAGCTTCAGATCTTTCATTTCCCAAATGAGCTCAGCAGCTTCACCCGACACCCACTCATCTCTCAATTTATATCTTCCATGCCACAACGTATCCCGTTCGTTCCCGAAAATCCTCCCAGAAATCGGGCAACATGGCCCCGCCGATCCCGAATGCGCGAGATTCCCATTCCGTCTAGTAGTATCGATGTGACGCGGGCCTAAAGTGGGTCGGATATGCTAAGTTTCTGATAGGTATGACAACAGCGGGTGTATAGAAGCATTGAAATTGCGGCGAATTTTTCTGTTTCCGGGTGTTTTTGGACCATTTGCCACGGCAAAATGAATTAGTTGTGAGTTAGTGAGGACTGACTGTGAGTTTGTATAGTGCCACTTGGATATATTGTGGTTTTTAGTGAGGGTTGAGCGGACGAAACAGGAGCACCTTGCGCACCCTTTTAAAATTTCATTTTTGTAAGTATTCTTCGGTTGTACGTACAGAAATATCTCAGTATTGTATTGGATGTAGTATTCATATTCTGTTTTAATGTTTTTATTGAAGAAATTGCATTTAAATGGTTACTAGTGGATAACTCGGCAGAATCATTGGGAAATAGTAAATAATTGCGCGTCTTAATGCGCTGCGCGCAGCAGAATCGAATTTATATTTGCCCTAAAGTGTTCCGTTTTCATAAATTATATAAATGTAATCAATAGTAAAAGCATGAAAATATTTATACTGAAAAGTGCAAACGTTTTTCGCTGTCAAATGTTGGCTAGGAAAGTCTTATTTTGCGGTTGCGCATTACAAGGAAAACATGTCGACTAATATGAGGAAATTGTCATATTAGGGAAAATACATATGAAAATTTATATATAATATTTACATTTTTTATCTAGTTTACAAGTAGGTACTTGATTGACTGAACGTTGGTGCATTATGAACTTGAGCAAGTGGGTATTTAAGGGATATTAAGCATCACTTTATCACAAGACTGTGATTTCCTTAAATTAGTGTTCTATAAAAACGTTTTTCTTTACTCGATATTATACCGAGCTTCCAACATTTTTTTAAAGAGATACTCACTTAGTTTTGTTGTATGTGGAGGTAGTTGGAGATTATTCTATAAACTGTTACATGTGCTTTAAAAAAATGCATTTAGGGCGTTCGTTATTCGATAAAAAATAATTGAAATCTGAAAAAGTTAAAACTTTTGGGAACTTTCTCTACTAATCCAATAAAACGTACTTATTTTCGAAATATTGCATTATAATTTATATTAGATTTAATTTATATCAGAGAATAAAAACTATAATAATATAAACCAAAGTTTTTGGCATAAATTAAATAATTTACCGTTAGAGATGGTGCTGCTTTTGGGTGTTTTCAACATTAATAATTGCGGAACGTTGTTTTGCGTTGATCCCATAAGAGGTTTCGTATTTCATTTTTGTGCAAAAACTTGACGGAGACATGGGGGAGTACGTGGGTTTACATTATTTTATTAGAACGGTTCCAATTTACCTCAAACAAATCCTTATATAAAAATATATATACTCAGGAGGAATTATTCAATTTTATTAGTAAAAAACATTTCCTACCTGTTAAAATCAAAGGGTCTAATAATAACGTGTAAAATATGAACGCTTTCGATCTTACTTCAAAAATCCGTTAAAAAAAGTGTCGAAATCTGGAAAATCTCTAGACTTAGTTTTGAAAAAATCCAACTCCACTTTTGAAAAATTCGAATATTCTTGCAAGTAAGATTCAAAAATATTTTTTTCTGTATATTGTTTTTTTAAACTTTTATAATCGATACATCTCATTTTACTCGGATTAGCCCAACTGACAAAGTTAAGAAATTAAATAACTTTTAAAATGCGAAAGTTGCGATGCTTGTTCAAAATACCTCAACAATTATATGGGAAAAGCGACTTCAGTTAACATTATTAGACGAAAGTATGCAATTTCTCTCAAGTCTTTGTGGCAAAGTTCCCAGTTAATGTTGACTAAGGAATTACTTACTACTAAGGAAACTGTATTCCATTTGAACCTAATTTCTAGCTTTTGTACGGAATATTCAACATTAGAACATTACCTGAATCTGAAAGGACTGTACTCAATCAAACTAAACCAGTTTGATGCTCTACAAGTAAACAATGCGTGGAAGAAAAAAAGTAGTTTTAAAATAATTGTATTACACATTTCATATTGTCTGGCTTAATTGTTTCACGTCAACTCTTCGAAACACCCAGGTCGCCAGTTTTTCATCATTTTTTTCTGTAGACTTCCTTTTTATTGGATCGTAAGAATTTTCAAACGAAATTCCCTTGAGTGATAAACGTGGCCATTTTGCCATAAATTAAACAACTCTATCGCTTCTAGTTTTGGCGAACAATCTATGAATGGTTTCCGAGAGGAATCGCATATGAATTACTTTGCCCAGGCTGACCGAGTTAATCTCACACATTTTTTTTCTATAACACAAATACAGACATTTATTTTAGAACTAAACACTGAATCATAAAAGTTCGTAGCTAGCCGGATTTTAAAGTGAATATTTCGGTTGAAAACATGTCTTTCATGGATCATTTCTATCATTTGGAACTAACCAGTAAACAATTCAAGATTAATTGAAATTTTTTACTACGATTTAGTCAACAACTTTTTAGGAATTAGGTCCATCACCATCTGATACATCAATTGGTCCCATCGCCTCAAAAGTGATATACATCGCTTTTTTCGCAATTTTTTAAAGCGGAATAGCTTCCATTTAATATAATATCACCATATCGCTTATTTCGCTTAACAACGTTACAAAACCCTTGAATTTATAAGTTTATTGTAACCCATTCTAAAGTAAAAATTCGATGTGCTGCCCATTCACTTCGATTCGTTTTTGAAGTTGATCAATAATATGGTTATATCCAGTGATCCGGACGCCCACTCCATAGAACCTTTCTGTCCGATCCATTTATTAGGAAAATGTATGTCAAGGCATTGCCGAACAGGTACAGCAAAATGAGAAATGGGAGTTTTGTCGGGAGCATATGTCTTTAAGCTGTATGTCAAGACCAAAGGTTAATAAATAAAATGACTCAAGCAGTTATTGCCTTAAATGGACGGTAATACATCTATCCCCATTTAAAGTTAATTTATAAAATAGTAAAATTTTAAATCTGTTGGTGGCGCTCTTGTCTCGCCGAAACGTAACGAATTCAACGATATTCAAAATTTTTACTTCACACTTTGACTGAGACGCAGGAAAGATAAGAATATAATTGTAAAATAGTATCCAAAAATTACAATCTCAACAATACCGCCCTACGAATGCATTTAATTTTTTGAGAAAATCGTGTTTGAAGATTTTGTTGAATGAAAATTTTTATTCGGTTTGTGACCGTGGCGATATAAAAAACATAGTTTCATCGAATTTGTGAAGTGAATTTTATATGCTGAAAGTTCAGTAATAATAATGATAATAATAAATATATTTACAATAATACAATAAAATAAGGTGAAAAGAAAAAAACACTAAACAAATACCTATCCAATAATCCAAATACTCTTTACAATAATACTTGGCACCATCAAGAAATTTTGGAAGCTTCTGACCATTATTACTTATCTATTGAGCATGGTTCGATCCGAATAATCAATTTTTGTCTATTTTTTTTAGTGATATTCAAGTTATTACAAAGATTCCTGTTCATTCGTAGAGAGTTATAAAGTTTTATACACTGATAGAATGCACCTTTTTCATACAGAATCTGTGAAATGGATACGTATAATTTAGTCCTTGTGGTATGTGCTAGACGAATAGTTTGTTACTTTTTTTAAGAGAATTATACATTCTTGGATATAACTAACGTGGACGATCAAGCTGATTATCTTATCTATTATATAGATTTATCATAATGCACAAAACTTTTGTCTTGCCAAAAATATTGTGAAATATTTAAATACCGTGTATACTCTCAAAATTTAAAAACATCTGGACTAACATATATTTCGAGCATCCTCATAGTATAGATAAACTACACAAAATTGTAGAAGGGTACTTTTTTAACATAAAAAATGTTGATAATTTGAAGTAAATATCGTAATTTTTCTTTTGCTTAGCGAATATTTCAATACGCTGCCAATGAAACGTGGGACCATTTGAAAATAACATTTATTAACAAACTGGAAATTTTATATTAAACTGTTAATATTTCCGAAAAACAATTTTTCCTCGCACTCTCCAAGTAGGCCCTTATTACCTCTTAAAAGGAATGACGCCAATTCTGAATCACTCTTTATAGCATAGTATGAGCTACTTGACATGCACTTTTTACTGTATTTTAACTAGATTTATGCCTCTGCTTGGAGATTTCAAATCGTGCGGTTTTAAATGCAATAACCTAAGCTTAAATGATCTGCTGCATCTTCAGTTTTAATATGACGCTAAGAGTATTCTTGAATTATTCTAGACGTATAATTTCATATTCAATAAAACAATACCACCAATCAAAAACACGTATTTTTGAACTTGTGTACCACTTAAGTAACCGCTGCTACTGAAACAAAGATAACATCAGACCTACACGTTCGCAATTTATTCAATTATTTAAAAAGCCGTTTTGTTACTGGGAACTTTTGTAATACAGCGATGATTTATTTACATGACAAAAGGTTCGAACACAATTTGCAACTTCAAAAAGTGCTAGTTTTTGCTTTGATGTTAAAAATAGAAAATGTTTATCACAGAACGAGCAAAGGATTTGTCGACAAATATTGACCGAAACACTAATGCTTATGTGTTGTTATTAGTGTAAATATCAATGAATTAAGCAAATGATTACGGTTAATATTCTGAGGTGATTTACTATTCTCACCTGCTCTTCGGCCACAAAGCTAATGACTATTAAAACGTTCTTGTATTGAAAATTACCCTACTGAATTACTCTTGTTTGAAAACACCACTGAAAATAATACTTTATAAGCTGGTTTCTAAATAAAATACATTCAAGAATGAAATTATGAAAATTAAAATCTAATCTAACTGGTACTAAAAAATTACTGTATATCTAGTACTTATTATACCATATTTTTTCTATGTTTTCAAATCATTATGCATTCAAAACATTTTACTTAACTGACCTTATAATTATTTATATGCGTGTACATAAATCCTGTACTTAATTGCTTATTGTCATAATATCACAAAGAAGGAAATACATCTTTCAGTTACTTAATGATCACTCATATGTTGGTCAAACCCATTGTATCCAATAACAGCGGTTCGGGAGTTTACACTTTTTACCACACTCTAAAACGTTCCCTTTAAAAGTTTACGTATTAAAATAACTTGAAGTCACATTACATTATTCCATACATAAGTAGAACATTGCTTTTCGGCGCTTCTGTATGGAAATACTGAAACAATTACTTGCCATAAGCACTATTATAGTTAGAATAAAAATGCCAGTCGACTAATTAATAAAGCCAACTATTAAGTCGATAAAATTCCACAATAGGGGGTGAAAACCAGAGCTATAAGCAGGTCAAACCAGCAGCTGAAAATTGAAGTCGTTTGAAACCATTAAACTAGAGGGCACGAAACCTAGTTATATAAAGTTGCCCTAGTTATGCAACAAATATTGGTTTTAATTATTTGTTCTTTATATGAATTGGGTCTGTGCTCTTTTATAAGTATTTGCTGCAGGCAATCGGTCTAAATGTTTTAAAAGGTGTATAGTTTCAGAGCGCAAATAATAGTACCTATTTTTATCGTTTATTGAAAACGTTTGCATCTAATAGATTAATAATGACATAATTTAGAAATTACATTGCAGAGTCATAGAGCTCTAGAAGTGTATGTGGAGCAAATATTGAAACATTAATAGGTTTCAAGTTAAATTTGCCATTTTCTAAGCAGTTTATTTAAAATAGTAATTACTTTACTAAAGCTTGTTTAAGTATTTTAAGAAATGAAAGCAAGGCAGCTTATTAAATTATTAGGAATTAAATTATTTACTATCATTTTTACTATAAATTTTACAGTACCATTTCCTGATCCACTCCGTATGCTCTACACATTAATAACCCCCGAAAGGAATCCTTAAAAAAACGATACAATAAATAGTTATATAAATAAATAAACAAACTTGAAATTGTGAACCTTTATGAGGTCAGGCATAGCATATGACTTTGATACATTTAAATCTTAAAGTATCAAATTGATATTGGATGAAGAAAGTTGACTTCGAAATTCAACTGAACCTCGCAAGCTTTAATGTAAAAGACTTACCTCACTACTTGAATCCATAATAAAATTGGGGAACAAGATTGCGATCGCCCTCAGAACGTTTTGAAATAAGTCTAACGCATTTAAGATTAAATTGAAACTCCACTTTCAGAAGAAAAATGCGTAAAGATGCGTTTAAAGCTTTCCGGAAGTTTAAACCTTACGGAAAAATTTAACTATTTCGGAACGACCATTGCGAATTTACCTTTTGAAATCTTCAGGCTTTCGTTAAATACTACATGCTTTTTTTAAGGAGAGAAGTTATTGTTTTGCAAATATACATCAGAATATTTTCAACTCAAAGACCTCAAAGAACATATTCGGGTCGGGTAAGCAATTACTGTAAAGCGCTGATGCACCGCACCGAGTCGAATTAAGTTAAACTACTTAATTCTACCGTACAATTTTGCAATTTACGATATAGCGAAAAAATGTTAATGGCAGAGGGTCAACAGATGAAAATGACATTCACTAAAAAAGGCGAGAACTGCTGAGAAATTTCTCATTATTCTTCTTTCTAGCTAAAATATTCTTATCACTGTCTTGATCTTGAAAATATTTATCCGTTTTATTTATAATTTTTACCTATTTTATTTTAAACGCAATAAACAAAAAAAGTCACATGGTGGCATATCTCAAATCTCAATCTCAAAGTCTTAGTTAGTATCTTTGTTTTGTTTTAATGTCAACGCGAAAAGTTGAAAATAACGATAATAGTAGTAAATGCCCATAATCATCCCCATAAAGACCCATTACCAATTAACTTATTTTCTCACTAAAATAATGTTATTTCGATGTTATTTAATAATTCTTTTGAAATGTTGTACAAAGCTTGACTGAAGTACCTACAAAATTACGTCAATTCACGTAGTAATTGTCAAAATTTTTAAAAGTTTAATTGACTTTTTAAAAGTTTTAGGGTATAATCGATGAATAAGTTTTAGTCTATTTGCTTTCATTATCCACATATCTCTACTTACTAGTTTTATATACATATTTTGGTTACTTTTGTGCAACGAACTATATCAATAATTTTATTAGACTCAGATTTGTACTTCATATTCGGATCAGATTAGAATCCGATATTGTTATCCTAGTATGAGTCGAGCTAGTCAGCTGCAGGCAACAATTGAAAGCAGAGAAGTAAAAAAAAACGGGGGTGTTTCACCCCTCGACACGTGGTGGAGGGCCATGCTGAAACCCCGGCTCTTCGCCCTTCACCACGCATACGTATATTAAAAATCAATACGCAGCAAGAACGCAACGACTTGTTTTGACATTTGGAGAAATTTACGTAATTTTTAGAAAACATTATGTACCTACTTTTGTTAACATACCTACTTTTGTCGTAGCGGGAACGATGTTGTCTACTTTTGTAATTTAAATCTGAAAACAAGTATTTTTGATAACAATAAAGTACAAAAAAGGGAAAAGTTTATTATTTAATGAAATTGAAAAATATGTTATTTATTCTAAGCTGGTTCTTCTCTAATAGCAAATGCTGTTTGTGTTAATTTATTAATTGTTATCAATAGTTTCTTCTCTACTGTAATAAAGAAACGTTTAAAAAGAATATACAAATATCATATTTTACGTCTAACAGCTATTTAAAATACCGGTACACAATTCTAAGAATTTAATTTTATTTAGAGATCGGAAGGCGTTTCTTCACATCCCACATAATTTCAGTTTAAGTAAGAAGACTACTTACCCAAAAATAAGTATCAATGGTTCGTAAACATATTAGAAAAGTGTTTGTGCTATTTACTGTTTTATTGTTAAACAGCTAAACGTGTGCGAAGGCATCTCACATTTTGCCGGACCAATTAATTAAGTGTTTATTAGCATTTATACAGGGTTGCTCATTAGTGCGTCAAAGTGCGATATCTCAGTAAATATGAAGTTTACAAGAAAATTCGTCCAACGAAAGTTTTTCACG
>NW_026018508.1:2514780-2529817 GCF_020466585.1 Dendroctonus ponderosae
TATATTATATACCATAAATATCAGCTTACTATCATATAATATGGTATAGATCAATTATTAGCTAGTTGAATGTGAATTTTAAGTTTGTATTGTCACAAGAAATTAAATAGAACAAATTCAATTGCCTAATATAAGTAATTTGTCCACTTCCTGCCGATCAGTGTCTGAATGGCTTCTTGTGATTGCCGAGTTGTACACCGGACTAATTATTAACTTTTTTTGAATACATATGTGTATGCTGAAACGAAAAAATGTCGTTATAAGCTTCCGTAAACTCTTTGCATATTTGTCAGATGCCTTCGTATAAGGATTTGAATATAATTATTGGAATCAAAAGTAGGTATTATCAGTAGCATAGAGAGTGCATTGCCGTCACTTATTTTAGTTTGCTCAATGTCAATCGATGCCTTGCAATTTCCAATTATTTTCGTCTTTTCCTGTATTTCTTGCTTTCATTAGCATGTACTATATTTTTATTTATCTGTTGATTTTGTGTTACCATTTTTTTATATTTATTTGCAAGCATCACAATATTAGAAGCTCATGCTACTACTCTCGAAATTTGTATGTGCAGAGTGCTTTGGACGGGTTTAAAATTTCCGGCCCTATAACTATTATAGTGGCGTTTCAATATCTAAAATTCGATTTCGTCGTTCCCTAGATGGATGTAAAATCCATATGTATAGTTTTGTGGCCCATCTGAATTCTCTAAAACCTCTAGCCATCGGAAACGCAAATCTGTTGGGATTTAGGCCAAACTCTCCAACAAAAAGGTGCGCTACCTTGTTATACAGTTCTCGAAAGCAATTTAAGCTAACCTTAATTAATTTAAGCTTTTATCTCACTTGTTATTTATATCCAATATCTGTCTAGTATTTTTTCTGAGTGTCTAACTATATCAAAGCCTAGAAGAAAGTCTATTAAAGTAATTTTGATTGTTTAATACTTAGTTGTTATAATAGACAAAAATGTTAAGTTGATGTATGATGTATGTAGATTCAAACCACACACATTTTAGACATGTTTTATTAACACATTTTTTAAATATTCTTAACTCATTTAAAATCGAAGTCTGTTATGTCGAGCCACACTCAACATGGGGTGTTCCAATGTTCAACAGTACACTGCCAGCATGTATTGTACTCGGAATGTCGAAAGCCCTAGAAGGGATTTTAAAATAGGAAAAACGAATTCTGTCAACACATTGTTTTGTCTTGAATAAAACGATAATGGGCATATAAAATTCCTATATCTAACCTGCGGCGTGATCCCTTTCAGATCAAATTATGTAAATTATTTCTTCTAGGGGTTTCCTTTCTGGTCAGGTACCGTTGCCAGCTTGGAAGCTACCACATAAGAACTTACACTTTCGCCATACATGATACTATTATTCTTGAGGTAAACTTTAAAGCTCGGGAATGGTTTTGAGTTTTGACAAATCTTTCAATTCATACGAAAGGAAGGTACGTTCGTGATAATTTACTAAACTGCCACCAAGAAAAACGTACCCATCAAAAATCAGTCCATTCTTAAATTACATTATTCTCGTTCTCGTTCTCCATATTCTCGGATTCTGTTAAGTTCAATTTCTGTGTTTCAGTTTTTTAAACCTTAATGATTTTTATACCTTTAATATTGCGCTTGCAGAATGCAGATGATAATTTTCCGAATGTACCTATGTCAGCATGTAGTTTCCAGATAAGACTTTTTTGTTCGTATAAAACTTTTATATTTGTAATAATAGTCCCTTAGGTTTGTTTTCTCATTGCAAACTTCATATGTTACCGGCAATGTACAAAATCCGGAATGCCTAGGCATTCTGCAAACTGACCAACTCGCCTGACCAATGGCTCGTCAATGTGAAGATTAAACATATCTAACACTCAGATTGACTATCGCGTTCGGCATTTTGCAGATTGCCTAAAATACCGTAGTCAATGTGCAGATTGCCCAAAGTAGTAGCGAGTCTGCGGAATGCCTGGCGAGATGGTCAGTTTGCAGAATGACTAGGCATTTTGCACATCATTGCCGGATCTCGGATTTTGTACATTGCCGGTAACATATATTAAAACTATATATACGTTTTCTTTATAACCTTGAAGGGGTAATAATATCGGCAATATGTACAGTTCATTATGTAGAAGCTTGGTATTCATAATWTTTTAAATTCTGAAGGATACTTACTTAGTACCTCTTTCGTTTTCCTGGCCTGAAAGAATATTCACCTACGAATTTATGCAATACCTTATAACTAACCCGAAATCAACCTTCTACCTGTCCAATACTTAGGCTTGATATATGTTCGCACCTATCAAAAATGACGCGTTATCTCATTTGATCTTAATTGGTCGTGGTTTTATTTGATGGGCTGTATTAAAGTAGCGATACATGTTCCCTGTAAAATGTATATAATCTAATATGTATCTAGTTTCTTGTATTTCAAGTACGGATCGTTAACTTTAAAATTATTGGGCATGTTTGCAAGTCCACTGATGATTATCAGCACCTCAATCATTAATTATGATTTAGTGCTACTGAAAACAATTTAATGTATTTGGTATTCGATATACACATTAAAAACGTTTTTTATTGAGCAGAATCCTGTACAAGGACCAAACCTGAAGATTAACTAATAATAATTAATATTGTTGTTACTCACCAACAATCAAGCGAATTTCTCCAAGTTAAAATTAACGTAAGGGACCCATATTCTTAATTCTAAAAAAAATACGTAAAAAAGCTGAAAATTGTTTTAATATAGATATATCGATCGCAAATAACATATTGCTTTACTTAATTTGTTTTCCATATTTGCCTAATCATTACATACTTATGTAAAAATAATTTCTTGTATAATTGTTTTTCTACATTCACTCCATTTAAAGACTTCCTTTATTAGCTGCTGGTATTTATTTTAGTCACAGATATAGAAAATTGCAACAATATTTTCGAGTTAGCTCTCAATTTACTTACAAACGCTAATGTAAATAAACCTAAAGGATGGCTATTTTCAATTACTTTAATGAGTACTTTATGTATGTTCATACCTACCAATCGTGTTGTAAACTACCGATTTTAGCTGTATTGCTAAAATAATTTTATGTACACTGGAAATTTACATAAAATTGCAGTTTCATATATTTCAGTTTTCTTTTCTTTGATTATTTTGAGAGAAATAAAGTGCCTGCATTAGTTTACAGTCAGTAAAGTCTGCATTAGTTTCCTGTGTCCGAAAAAAAAATAGGCTAATATTAGACGTTCTAGGTTCTCGAATAAATACGTAGTGGCCTTATTTTTACCACACATTAATTTATTTCAATACTGACTAAATATCAAGGATAAAAATCTTGAATATCAGTTGCATCTAGACAGCTATAACTTTAATTTAATTTTTTTTAAATTTTCTTATAATCAAGCGCTTAAATATATGAAAGTGCGAATACCTGAGACACTTATAGGTTTTCATATATTATATAACCGGCTTATTTGCTATTAATATTACTCAACTAATTTAGAAATATACAGGGTGCCACAGAATGGTTGTGGTACCCTTTATGTTGTTGTTGCTTCTATTTTGTCTGTGCTATCGATTGACTGACGTTAAAGCAAGAAGTTAAAAGATATATTTCCGTCGTGCGTTAGATTTCTAGGTGCAAATAAGTCTAAATTTAAAGTGTTTTATTGTACAGGTACGACATAATTTATGTTTTAATTTTCACAGATCTTCAATGGATGTTTTATTATTGCAGTTTATATGTTTTGCATTGAAACATATTAGTCACAAAAATCTTGAACTTCATGTTATTCATGTCAGTTTAATTTAATATTAAATCACAAGTATTACAAGAATTTCGTTCACTTAGAATATAACTAGTAGCACCTTTTGTTAGGAAAATGAAAGGCGAGGTGAACTGCAAGGAACGACAAATTTTAGCATTAAGCTAAAATTTAATCAATTAGAATCCCTGCATTTTTATAATAGACATATTCGAGGCTGCGAGTCTGTACGTAACATAATTTCGAATATCAACAAGTGTCTCTTAACTTCAAAATTCCGAAATTTTAAAAGCACCAGCGAATGAAAAAATTATGTAGGTATAATAATGGTATAAGGAGAAATAGCAAATACCAAATACACATCTTGAAATGTAATACATATATGCTTTTTCAGAGTGCACATTAATTCTTCACTTTGTCAGTAGTCGTCGGCATTTTGACGACTACTATTGACGCGGAAGATGATTTTATGAAAATGTTTATTTTTGTCGTAAGTGATACTACTATAAGTTACTAAGTTGGTAATGGTATAAGTAAGTATAAGTAACTTCTTCGGCTCATTATTATGATTTTTCACTGACCATTTGTTTTTTGTTCTGGATTCTTCTTTAGTATTCTCTTTGAGCTGTACTTTTATTGTAATTCCAGTTAACGCATGTTAAAAAAACTTCTTTTTTTCTTATCCAATTTTAATTCTTAATTCGATTAATCATTAATATAGCACTTTGATGCGACGTTGGATATTAAGGCATTGTTAGTATTTCGAAATATGGAAGTAAATATAACTAACCCATTGCAATTTAAGAAAAGGCAGAGTCGGTTCTACAGCTGTATTTAAAACCAGTGAAAACCGATACAAAAAATTTCAAGATAACAACTGCAACACATTTGTAATTAACCTTTGTTCATGTAACGAAAGACCATTTGTTGTAAATGTAATGAATCTGGTTAAACATGAGCAGCAATAGATGACTAAATAATGAAACAATAAGACAGTGGCTGGCAACACACTCAGATGCAATACTGTACAGGGTGTTATTTAAGCAAGTAGCCAACCTTCAGATGGGTGATTCACCTAATTATTTTAAGCAAAATACATAAAGTTTTTTTTCACATTTTTTTAATACATAAACTGAGCTTTAAAATATACTGATATACTAATTAGTCGATATTAGTCACTAAGAAAGAATCAGGTCTACTTCTAATCTATAGATGCCCATGTGCTTCCCTTGACTGTCTTGTATAGGTAAAGTGCCGAGTAGCTTTATCGCACATTAAACGCATCTGTTTTCCAGTGTTAAAAGGGATAACGGCTGAAAGTTCGGCTAAGTAGCTAGTTTTCTTGAGCAATTATCTGTAACTGTTTCTTTTAACTCTCATCTTATCTGGCAGCAACAAAACTAGTAAAATGTGGATAAATCAATAAAAGGGATTACAAATTCATATGAAAACTTAGCAGATCTAATTCAAGGAAAATTCATTTCTAAAAGGAAAACTTATCATGCTGCTTTTTATCAGATTTAAATTAAAACTGCATCTCTAAATGTATTAGTCCATATCTAAAATACCAAAGAAAGAAAACAACAAAAAACATTTTTTCTTGTCTACATCAATATGTTCTAAATAAATAATTTTTGTTCTTTAGTATTCGACTATCATTTATTTTTTAATTTGATTGGTGCTGATTGGTTTTATAGCCTTCAAGAGATTATTGAATGCATTTTTAATATGACTTATGAATGCGTTCAGCTAGGAGACACTAAGGTTTTATAAATTGAAAATTTTAAAATTGTAAAAATGAGAAAATGTTGGTGTTTTTCGAATTATGCTTCTACGTTGAGATTTTACGATAGACTTGCTGAAATTCATGTCATTATAACTCCCAAATTCTGTGTATGCAATAATATTAAAGGTTTATTAACATTTTTATTATTATTCTTGTTTTGAGACTCCTGTTATAGAATTTGCTCGTTTGCGATGACTTTTGATGAAGAGTATTTTATATAAATAAGTGACGTAGAATAAATATCGGGCAGTTTTTAAGTATACTTTCATTTGCGATTAGCGACAGTAATCGTTTTCTACGTAATTAAGCTCTTAAAGTTACACGATCTTAATATATCAAACGCATTTCTCAGGCAATGTTTCTAATCAGAAGCGAATATAAATATGCATTTTGTTCCAAGTTCTTAAATTTCGTGTTCTAGAGTAGTGATTTTTTTCAAATTTTTATGACGTGATTTATAGACATTCTTATCCTTCAGTGTTTCAACACTGTACGCAAAATATTTTTTATCATATATTTGTTAAGTTATCAATTTACATAACATATATTTGTTAAATATCATATCTTATGGACCTACTTCTCCACAAATCTAAAAACGTAAATATTATATCATAGAGTAATATAATATTATCATAATTAAGTTAATATAATGAATACATCAATTATGCATAATAGAATTATCAATTATTCAGATCACGCTTGGAACATAGTCATACATCATTTAAATTATATATAATTTACCTAAATTGAATTAAATAAAAATTTATATTTACGCAGAAGTATTAACATACTCTGTTGTTACATCAGCAGGTTGCTTACAAATTGAAATTCAGTGGCCAAATTAAAATGCTAGATTCAGGAATCTCGTCGTTGAACAGTTACAGTCTGCAAATCGTATTATCATCATGTAAACAGGATTGTTACGACCACAGCATGCATTAAGTTTAATAAAACCCAGTGAGTTTGTTAAATCTAAATTTAAGCATCTACAATCAAGTCAGAACGAGCAATTTCTACGATGCCCTCTTAAGTGCAGAGTTCATAAACGACAATGTAAAGCAAAAGGAGGAGCTTTTTAAGATGTGTTATCGCTAGATTTAGGAAGTTGCTAATGCTGTTATACATGTAAATGTTTGCAACATTCCATTCCATTGAGAGGATGCTTTTGATGAAATGTTGAGCATTATTATTTTGAGGTTGTAGAATGCAATGTTTAACACTTTGTTTTAGTTTGCTGGTTATTTATTTTTGTAAATTCAAGATTTCCGGGAGACAAATGCAATTCAAATAAAATATATATATGCCCAGTTTCTGCATTAATTCTTACAAAATTAAGTTAGAATCTTAATACTTGAAATTTCGACAAACTTAAAAAACTAATGGAGCAAACTCGTGAATGTTATGTGTATGTCGTGATGTTATTCAAACATTTTATTAACATTTTCAATAATTCTAAAAAACAGTTAAATTAAAACTTTCCTTTCGCTTTATATTGAGTATCATTTAAATTCATTTTTCAATTTCGTGATTAACTTTTTTCGGATTCAATTTTTGCATGCTACATGTTTACATTACAAGCAAAACCATTTTTACAAGCATTGAAACAGTTAGCCGATTATTTAAAAGCCATTTCCGTTCCCATACCGCCATACGGCAGTATTTTATCGCCGGTTCTAGATTAATTGCGAACATTTTTGAATTGGGTTCATCAAACAATACTTAGCTTAATAGTAACCAAAAGCGTTCTACAGATATATGGGAAAACACCTATTACAGATCACATAAATGTCAACATAAAATTCAATTTAGACAACTAATTTTTCCGTAAATTATGCAGGTTTTGTGCAGCTTGAACGAAGAAACTAATTAAGTTCCCATATATGCACGCTGGAAAAAAGTGGTCCAGTTTTCGCCACAAAATTCATACGTTTGACGCATGGTTTCGGTTTGTATGTGTATTTCATTTAATTTTCTATTTCATATATTTGCATTTGCTTATATTTTATTACTTATTCATTAACATTATTAGAATATCCTTCAGCTCCAGATTCAACTTTAAGTTGATTGGCAGGTCTTTATTCACATTTCGAGGGCAGTTTTAAAGAACTTAGAAATATGTACGTAGAAAAAGATTATTATAATTTTTAAAATTTGGGCCTAAATATGTCATCAATTATTATGTGCCTGTTAATATTCAAGATGGTAAATTATTATATAAAATTTTAAAATTCGTTCAATTTCAAAATTCATAAATCTCAATTGCAAAATTTATATTCAAATGACACTGAAGCGAAGACATTGATATTACCATATTTTACTGAGAAACAAATTGGTTTTAGGTTACTTGTAAAAAGAAGGAAAATCGAACCCGTTTTAATCGCGTTATTAATCTTGCAGTTCAGAGAATTACATTTGGTAGTCAAAGATGCCGTGAAAAAGTTAAGACCAAGAATAGCTACTGTGACATATGTTTTCTGCACGTGCAATCATTAAAGCTTTTAGAATACGATATTTTAGGAACTGCAAAGAAATATAATGCGAGCATTATACAAGATATCGGCTTTTTCAGGCTTGCCAGTCAAGAGTGGCTTTGGCTGATTTTCAAATTAAACGTATTGGAATTGAGATGTTTAAAAACATTTGTGATTATGGTGCCAATAATAATTCGCTCATTGAATTAATTAATGACCAAAATTAGTTAAAAATTACAGTTGTTAAAGGAACTTATATTTTTAAAGTTGTATGATAAATGGACCAATTTATTTTGATTCAAATCTTGAATGCCCAGGCAAATTCCATTAAAGGCAGGCTTTCTAATAGTACAATTGAAGCTATTTAGGGTAATTGCATGCATCTTGATTTAGTCGGGACCCAGTCAGATATAATTTAAATGTAAATAAACGAATCACTTTATAGTTCATTTTGTTTGAGACACTATTTGTAATGGTGGTATTGTTTTATATAACAGAACATATTCTGATGTTATTTACCTATACGGCGGAGTATGGAAAATAGAACCGGATGTCGATCTTAATTTGGGATAAACTTGTTATTTAACGGAGGTTAACAAATATAATTTTGCAAAAGAGTTTTGGAAAGTGATGCCTTAGTTCTACTGGTCTTAACTATATTAAGGGTAATTTATTCTGATTTATTTTCCTGACTGCGTGTACTTGTTATGATATTCCTATCTTTCCTGGGTCTTAGTCAAAGTGTGAAGTAAAAATTTTGAAACATTGTTTATTTCATTACGTTTCGGTGAGACAACAGCGCCATCATCAGATTTAAAATTTACACGGTTTCAAAGGTTTGAAGGTTTTCAAGAAGGCAAAGACCTAAATGACGTTGATTTTTACCAATCATGAGTTTGTGTAAATTTTAAATCTGATGATGGCGCTGTTGCCTTGCCGAAACGTAATGAAATAAACGATGTTTCAAAATTTTTACTTCACACTTTGACTGAGACCCAGCAAAGATAGGAATATCATATTAAGGGTAATAAGTACTACTTCACATTAGTAAATGTCCAACTTTTTGAGTTTCAACGTAAGCTTTGTTCGTTGACGTTCTTTGATAGTACAATGAATCGTGTGTGAAACGGAAAAAAATATATAAAGTCTGCGGAAGTTTGGAGATCAGTCAAATGCACTACTAACACGTTAATAATTAGTACAAAAAAGTCAAATGCTGTAATTTTATCTATAAGCTCGGATATTTTTGAAGTAGCAAAGTAACTTGAAAATAGTAAAGTAAGTATTACTCTACAAGAAGACATCTTCGGTAAAATCGCAAGTTATAATAAACCATTCTATCATTACATCGTTTAGTTATCGAGGGAATTTGTTAAACCTTAATTTTTAAATTATAAATTTTATTTTTTATACTATGAAAACCAACAAATTGAAATTATCGAATGTTTCCTCAATTTGTTAAATATATCACACATTTTTAAGTTGACCCGCTTGTAGGTAGTTTAAATCACATAACAAATGACCACCGCATTTCCATATTTGCTTGGGTCCATTTTATTTGAATCTCTCTCTTTTGGCTATTCCCTTTTTACTACATCGCATAAATCAAGCACCAACTACTGTGGGATTAAGTCTTAACAGGTTGTGCTGAATATCAATGAGCATCGTAAGACTAATTTGTCTTCCTTTAACGCAATTTACGGTCATTATGATCAGCTAGAACACTGGAGACGGTTTGTAACGTTTTTATTTACGGCATAACTTCAATTTAATTGTTTTCGAATATGAAATGAAGTGATTCACTTTTATACAATTTCATTAGCATTGAGTTTAATAAAGAATATCTTAATTGTCTGACATTGTCTGCAATAATTTTCAAAAGTGATGGATCTTCCCGTCTGAGGCACAGGCCCAGTACCATACAAGCCTATTTTGCGGGACAACTCTGCTCCACCATAAATTATCGCATAAAAAAAGAGAAGCTATTACCTAATTTTCAAGCAAAAGGTTGCATTATCTAGGAATTGATGGTATCTCCAGAATCGCAATGAATAAATATAAATTTGGCAACACAAATAGGTGGCATCATTTGCCACTTTTTTTGCATCTTTTCCTAAGTGTTTTCACGAAGTTGACACAATAAATAGGTCTAATACAATTAAAAACCAGAGAGACACACAGTTGGAATTAAGCCTTTACGAAATAATTTTAGTATAAGCGTATTTTACAGGATGAATATATTTAGAATTACCAACAAGGTCCTTCCGGTTGCGGGTGGACTCTTTCTGTGATCCCGACAGAGAGATCTACTTCAGGGATGCAACCATGCCAACGCGAGTCTTGAAAAATCTCCCATACCTTAACCGGGATGGCCTATTCTTATACCTTAACGAAAATTGTACATCTCTATCATATATCTTCCCCTTGAGGAAGGCAATGGGACCTCAAGCATTTTCTATTCGACCTATTTCAACATCATTGAGATGCTCTTATTAAATGAGTCCGCAGCTTCAAGCTCCCAGATCGGATCTCCAGGAGGAGCAAATAAGAATGGAAACATGAATAATGGGACACATGAATACTGCAAACAAAGCAAATTAAGAGAATATACACATGCAATGCGAAAAAGAAGACAATTGCGTTGTTCGAGATGACAATATTGAATATAGAGATCATGGGAATGGGCGACATGAGATCGCCCGTCTCCAGCTACTGCGACATGGAGGGTTATAGAGTGTACGATTCCGAAACAACTAATGGAAGGTACTAGCACGGAGTGGATCTGATTATCAGAAAGGATGTTGCTGGGCTCGACACTAATTTTGTGGCTATGAACGAAAGGGTCATGCTCGTACGTCACCAGTGAACACCAACATAATACAGGTATATGCACCTACCACTGATCCACAGTTAGGAGGAAGACGAAGAATTTTACTTTCAGATTAAAGATCTTATAAATAAACTCCCTAAACAAGATACAATACTTATATTAATGGGTGACTTCAACGCCAAAATAGACAAAGGGAGAGAAGAAAAACACATTGGCTCTCATGGGCTTGGCGTTAGAAACGTAAGGGGGGGAAACTCTCAGTGGATTTGCATCCGAGCATGACTTGGCAATAACAAACACCTTCTATGAGCTATTAGATAGACGACTATACACTTGGACTTCTCGCAGAGACGCTGAAAAAAACCATATCATCCGAAACCAAATAGATTAGATCTTCCTAATAACAACTGCAGTGGTAACAAGTACAGTACTTAACAATCAACAACACACCAATAAATAGAGTAACACAGTTCAAAGCAAAACAAAAAACTCGAAGCCTTCGAAATGTGGCTTTACAAGAGGATGCTGAGAACATCATGGGTGGATAGAGTGACCAACAGAGCAGTGCTGGAGAAAATGAGGAAATACTTGGAAGTAATGAACACCATTCAGAGAAGAAGGCTTGAGTACCTCGGACATATTATGAGAAACGAAAGCAAATATCAACTTTTTAAGGCCGTCCTCCAACGGAAGGTGGCCTTTGTGTGCATGAAGACGGAGAATATCATGGATCAATATCAAAAAATGTAATACCGTGGTTCTCAAAAACTACTATCTGTTTAAAGCAGCCCTTAACAACGTCATCATATCCAGGATGATCGTCACTATTCGGAATGAATGGGCATTTCAAGAAGAAAAACAAGTTTCTATCAAACTTTTCTGTAATCTTTATTCAAAGTTATGTAACTCTTTGAAATCACGAACACAATTGAAGAGATTATTTTTTTAATCGGCAAGTAAGAACTATCAAAACATAAGCAAACGAGACGAAAATAACGCGAATATCTCAGAAATCTTTCAAGATGCGCTTCGTTAATTGTGTTATTTACTTTTGTCCACCATGTCTTCATCATAGTCATGAAGACTTGATCAATTGAGCTTTTCACTGAGACTTTAAATATATTTTTTTTGAAATTTGTTTCTTCATTCTTCAAAAACTCTTCTGGTGGGAGAGGTAAACAATATTGCAATGTTCTTGTTATTGGGACCTACATCTGTTCCTGAATACGTTTACGCATTTTTGGGCGCTTTCGTGATCATTATTTTGAATAATCAATAATAAATTAAATACATTTATTGCACAGTAGTAAATTTTAATATATTTTATCATTGACAATTTATTATGCTCTAGTTATCTGAAATTATTGCATATATTGTCGATCAGTAATTATTCATTTCGTTGTATTCCCCATTGACCCCCAAAATCAGCCAGCCGAATCCAATGCAGAGATTTACAAAGTATTCTTTGGTAGAATATGTACAATGTTAAGTTGAACTGATTCACCTTAAATAAGTTTTTCTTTCATGCTTTATACTTAATTGCAAAGATGTATTATGCTCAAATATATTTTTTCTCGTAGCAAATCAATAGCGCTTCATTAACTGCTAAACAACATTTCTATACTAAACTTTTATAGTGAATAAACCATGCGATAATCTTCTTCAGTAAGATCAGGTTTCAATCTTTATTTATGAATAATTTCTTCGCTTAACAAATATTGTTTTTCTACCGTATGACATACAGAACGTGTCTATTCAACTACGTGGTGGGTGGTATATTAAATGACAAATACCCATCATAAAATGTATTGTATATTTTATATTGCCCACATAAGTGCTGACATAGGGATTTATTACAATTACAAAAATAAGTAATTTATTTTTAATGTTGTGTTCCTTTTAAATAAATGTTTCTAACGCAATCGCAAGGAAGAATAAATCGTATTGATATTATAAAAATTTTGTTTTAAGTAATCAAAGACTTGTATTAAACTATTAAGATCTTCTTTTGTTTAGTTTTTCCAATTAAAACAAGGATACATTAAAAATCAAGTTCTATTCAAGCGTTTGTTAAATGCTAAAAATGTATGATATGTTAAAGTTTTAATTGAAAGCCTAGTATTAGTCTTACATACACTTAGAATAAATCACTGTCGTTTCATAATGCTAACATGAATATATGCAGTATAAGCGAGTTAAAAACATAATACTCTATACAAAATCCCTACTTTGATGCTCACAGGTGAACTAATTCATCGTTGATTTAAGTAAATGGTTTTTAGCCTTTTTATGTGGTCTGAGCGGCCGCGATTAATACTGTTGTTTTGTTACTAAAGTTTGTGCATTGTTGCGTGATATTAGTCAGTCAGAAAAGTGATTTAAACCAGGGGATTTTACTGTTTATATTCATTTTTCGGTCTCTTCCTCGTCCGCTCTTTCTGAGCAAAGCAGCTTAATTGGTTGATTTATTTAAATATACTCGCCCGTCCACTGGTAAATTAAATTATACCAATTTTGTACAGTACGCTCTTAGAGAAAATGTCATCGACTAGGAAATATTTAGTTAAAAACATGCCTTTTACCAAACCATTCGACATTTATTAGTCTGGAGTCTGGAAATCAAACATGGGTCCGTTCCGGATATGACATTATCAGAACATGTTGGAATATTTTATATTCCTAAATATCCAGTTTATAAAACTCATTTACAATAACTTATTAATGGACGACAAGGCGATTATTTGCATTTTTTCTATCCTACTGTCAGCTATTAAACGTATTTTCAATAAAAAGTAAATTATTTCCTGTTTTTTTCACGCTTTTCGGTCTTCAGATCTTTACCCATCGAATGTTCTTATCTTTCTAACAGAGTTATAAACTAGTTTAAATTGAAGTACAACAGAACTGGAGTTCTTGAAGCGGTAATAAATACAAAGAGCCGTGATTATTTCAAACGTGAATCTTGGCGGACAAGAATGGTCATTCAAGAAGTGCGTTGCTTGAAGCAATAAAAATAGTTTCAACCCACGTATCGCATCGCATGGCTCTCGGTTTCCTATAATCAAAGACATTTTTATATTAAGGATTCTAAATTTAAATCGCAGAGGCGACAAGCTTTGCGAATTAACGGACGGATCAATCGATCATTGTTCTATGCGGTTTTTCATTTTTTCTGTTTTTGTGTCTTGGGATAGGTTTTCTTGAGGTTCATTTTTGTTCTATTAATCAGATGTACATTCTAATAGGGTTTATTTATATTTCAACAAATAACGTCGGAGCAAAAACTTCCAGCTTATTGGTTTTTCTGTCATTTTTTTCAGGCTTATGGTGATGCTTCTAACTTMATTAARTCAGTCTGTTATCTTCTGAGATATTGCAAAAMGTTTATTYCTATTGGTRCTTMGGTTATTGTTTGTTGAAATATGAAGTTTGTTGTAATTAATAAATCCACAATTATGTTTTATAATTTCTTYTTCTGATGTATTTTACTCTTTGCGTTCGATYATTGATTCTATTTAAACTCACGGCACGTCAATAGCGATTTCGAAGTTATACATATACTTCCATACATATTTACAGTTATACATATACTACATATATACATATACTATGTATGTTCTTTCAAAGCGGAAYTAATTGGATCTAAACGAAATTGCCCCTGAAACATTTTCCTAAACAAGCTAGAGTCATTTTATTAACATGAAAACATATAAAATTGGATGTTAAAATACAGTTTTAATACAAGTATCTTGAAAGCCCGAATTGAAATGCTTGAAAAATATAAAAGTTTGATCGGTTATAACTTAACATTTTTGGTGTCAATATTGTTGTAGAAATTGTCAAGTCCAAATCTAAAAAATATRTATTAAGTAAATATGTTAAAAAGTTCAATAAATTAAAAATTTGTTTTGAAGTRAGTGYTCTGAAAACTGTGTAACTGCAAATAACTCTAACGAGTTCTAAAGATAAGTTAGCTGTAGGATAATCCTAAGTAAGCCAGGCCTATGCACAGGTAATTGTATTACCCCTATAGGAATTTTATTTACTTATTTATTAAACCATTTATTACAATGCTATTTATTACAATTTATTTGCCTGAACATAGGAAATGGTATAATTTACAGATTAATTTGTAATTTTTAACTGGTTAAATAAATAAATAAATAAATAAAT
>NW_026018508.1:2530308-2545896 GCF_020466585.1 Dendroctonus ponderosae
TCAATGACATCGTAAAACAAACAATTTTTGTAACGAAGTAAAATGCAATTTCATATCTATGCTTTTTTAAGCAAGCAAGCAAAGTTACGAAAGTTATGACCCACTATAATATGATTTAATCAAGTAGTAAAACTCTGATCTAAACAGTAATATAGCCCACAAGAAAAACATCAATTTAAATGTAATGCTGATAGTTAGGTAGGGTTGGAATTATCATTAAATGTTGTGTCAAGCTACAATAAAAGCGACTTTAAAGTGGTATCTGATGATGTTTCTATGTAGTGGGATTGTTATCCATCTGTATTAAGTGTGCAGTTTAACACAACATTAAAGGTTTTTTTAAACACTTCCATCCAGTACTGGTTTACCCGTTAATAATGCTTGTAATAAGTTAAATATGAAATAGAACAATTGATAAATTTATTACTGGTGGCTGATCCTACAAGCTACCAAGTCCAGGTTCAACGTAATTTGACTTCCATCCGTTTGTCGAATATTTTCCATTTCTTTCCATCACTATTTTTAAAATTGTATTTATATTTATAAAGTTTGTCAATTGTTTGTTTTGTTTCAGAGTCAAGCAACTCCTACAAATGTTCCGATATTCAACGACATGAAACAACCTTCATTCCTTAGGGGCGATATGAAGCTCATTCAAGCGATGGCTGTTCTTGCCATTGCTATTCTTCCGCCTGCAAAATCAGATATAGTGTCAGTGATACCACATGACGCGCATCCGGGATATAGCGTTAAAAAATTCAACGAACATTACACTCTAGTCAATTCAAGTTTTAGTGAATTTTTTACGATGTTGCAAGATGGCTCTATTATGACAGTTAGCGATGTTAGTCCACTTGTTGATCGGCCGGTTGATCTACTTGTTCTGGAAAATGATGGAAACACCACCAAGCAGCATCTTCTTCAGCTGTTCGTGCTGGACAGGCGGAACATGTTGCAATTTAAAGATGATAGCGATGACATTCTAGGGAGAGTTTCGGAAAACGAACCTATAGGTACCCGGGTATCAGGCTTATCATTGATTCAGGCAACTGGTGGTCACAATTTCCCAGTAACTTACAGCATAATCGCAGGAAATGTAGAACAAGCTTTCGAATTGAGAGACAGCATTACTAGTGAAAATTCGCCTAATGTCACTATCGATAATTCTGGCGGGGTGTACGTTGTAACTGCACAAGTTCTTGATAGGGAAGATGTTGCCAGATACATTTTAACCATCCAAGCAAGCGACTTAAGTGGTGTAAACAAGGCAGTGACGAATATAGTTGTTGAAGTCGATGACGAAAACGATAACAGCCCAGTTTTCACTCAGAAAGTCTATAGATTTGTTGTTGGTGATGATTCTGCCGAAGGTGATAATGTCACAACCAACTGGAAACGTTTTTCCTCCATCGGAAAAGTGGAAGCTATGGATGCTGATGGCGATAAAGTTGCATACAGGCTGGTTACACCAACCAGTTTTTTGGTGATTGTGCCGCAAACTGGTGATCTTCTTCTTGCTTTGGAGCCCATTGAAGAAGTGGAGTTAGAATTGGTGGTAGAGGCCCATGATTTACGGATGCCAAGTAGAACATCTCCCAGGCCAGCACAAGTTATCTTCCAATTTAAACCTCCAGAAGACACTGCCGTTCTAGACTTGCAAACGTTAGAAGAAGGTTAGTAGATTGTTGCATCTATTTTCGGCGCAGGAATGTAATTTAATTTGCATTAATTGTAATTGATCGCTATTCGCTTTATATCGCTTTGGTTTCTCACTTAGAACTGTGCTAATTGGGATACTTATTCTGATATTTTCTTTAGGCAGTATTAAATGCGGGATTGGCCCACATTTTCAACATAACCAAATTAGCCTTTTGAAACGCGGATTTCGTGTGTTTTATAAAGCTTTCCATAGTTAGAGCTGAAGTAGTACACGTAGGAAGCAGTTTATTGAAGTGACCAAAAATATTTACTAATCTTTTTTCTCATATATTTACATATCATATACATTCAGACATTTATCAGCTCTAATAATATCGTAATGCATTTCGATGTGACATTTTTCTTTGATGCTTCTACTTTTAAGCTAATGCTTCAGCTCCTTATGTAAAATTATTGCTTAAAGGGTTTTTACAAAATTTGAAGTATTTTCATTCTCCCGTTCAGTGAGTATTTTTTCCTTCTCGCTGTAGTTGTGTAGGGTTTAATGTCTGGAATAATTTGCATTAATAAATGAACTTGTATAAAGGAGTAAAGCATCTTTCATCTCCATAAACAAAAACACATAAATTATTTAAGTTTTTGTTGACTCGTTCAAAGTAGTCACTCTAAGATAAGTAACGCCCAAGAAAAGTACGAGATAATAATGGAAACATTCGTAGTATAATGGCAAATTGTTTATAACATTGCATTGGGCGAAACGCTCTACTCTGATTAAAAGAGATCCAAAGGCCACAGTAGAGCTAGAATTCACTTTAAACCAGCTTTCCCATATTTATACAGAATGTTTGGAAGGTGGTGAATGATACTGGCAAGCATGCAGATTAGAGCAAGAAGTCCCAGCATCAAACAGTTCCCTGAGTATTTACTTCATAGTCTTTATAAGATCCGCCAATAGCCAATCGCTTTATTACCAAAGCTAAAAAACGATAAAGTCCACTTATTTTTTCTCTGTCTTGGTTAATTTTTAAGTGACAAATGATAATTTTAAATGTATTTGCCATTTTCATTTGCTTCGTAGTCATGCTGTTGTTGTAATAAAGCAACTAATAAGTTTTGGCTTTAAAGTAATCTCAATTTCCAAAATTTATTTCACACATTCGCTTTTCACTATGACCATTCATAAAGAAATTGAGGTGTATTGAGTCCTGAAATCTGACGGGACATTTACTTTGATTTATGCGAGTGACAAAAGGTAAATCCTTTCGCGATATTTGGAGGAAAACGAAAATAGTGTAAATATGGAAATCGGCAACACTTTAAATCTGCTGGAGTTTGTTAGTGATCGAAAAGTGTGCATATCTAAGATGTTACGAGAACGTGTAAATTTGAATTGCGAAAACCTTTAAGTATGCAAGTTTTGGGTCAATCTAACGAATAATTAATCACTCTCAGTGATCATTTCCTGCTTCCAAACATCTAGTATAATAATTTTACATCGATTTACCTTAAGTCGATCGAGTGAAGACATCAATTGACCGATGATATGTGTAGGTATTTCATTCTTAATGGTTTCGCATTTTTTATGAATACTATTGAGCTTTTCTCTTCATAATTAAATTATTTTCGCAGAAATGGCAATTATTCCCGGAAAATTTTCTATTGAATTTCTAGCAGGAATAGCTATCCAATTTCTCACTCATTGAAATACAATTTGGATTGTCATGCACTGATAAAAAGCCAAAACTTAATACTTTCTATAGCAAATAAATTAGCTTAACCACTTTTCAAAGGTATTCGTGGTAATAATTATTTGGTTTTGTATAGATGGGCATATCCTACATCGGGAAAAACGGCGAGTAACACGTGCCGTGCGGCCCACAAAGCGAATTGAATTTACTGAAACTGATGGCGAAATCGAGGGAAGAGTAGTTTTCCAACTGGAAAAGGAAACTGAGAAAGAAACATTTAAAATTCGAGATGAAAACAGCTGGGTGATCGTTGAACCAAATGGATCCGTTAAAGTGCGAAAGAAGTGGGACTACGAAGAATTGGGACCGGAAAAAACGATCGATTTTTGGGTGACGATAACTAATGCTGAAAAAGGAGGTGAGTACAGTTGATTCGATTTTAATCGTTTTTATTTATAAAACTAAAAAATCAAGGTGCGTGCACATAATTTCAAGAAACTACTGTTATACCCCTGCATTGTGTTACAGAATTATTAAGCGAGTTTGTGCGGCTTTTAATGAACATTAACGTTACGTAATTACGCTTAAATAACTTGCTATACAATTGTGAGAGTCCGAAGAATAGTCATACATAATGTAAAACACGCAATCATATATTCCGATCACCGATCGAAAAATGATTTGATGATGTCGAATTCTTTTAGACTTTCGCTTTGAAACTTTTAAGATAATCCATCATTCATTGTTTGCCATGTATATTTCTCGCAGAAATACATCCTTCTCGGCGTTACTCGGAAGACTCAAATGATCCATGTTATTTGTCATTTATTTATATGTTTGACGGAATAAACCGATCTCTTAAATAACTAATGTGGTTATATGGAGTTTACGTACGATTTCTAAATGATTTAAGTAAACTGTTCAACCTAAATTTCAATTGAACAGTATTTACTAAATACTTTATTCGTCTACTTCTACTTTATTCTAGCGTGATTAATAATCAAATATCTACAACTTTTTTCAAGTTGGAATCGCCGATAGTTTTCACCGAAAGAAATCTAATAAAAGAGTTTTGTTATCCTACTTCAATTTATCTTTCAACAATTCGAAAGTTCTGATTGGAGTTTCAGAAACAAAGCGCTTTAATTATTTTTTAATTGAGAAAGTTTGATAATTGTCGAGTATTAATTTAAACTGGATTGGTTGGTAATGTCAATTTAATTGTAGTGATTAGTCTATTGTTTACCAATACATTTTAGAGTGCAGGAAAACAGAACGACCTGGTAACATACATATTTGTTAATTTTTTATAAATCAATTCAATTTATACAGCATAGCTTCTCAGGTTCAATACTTTAATTAATTCATTTAATTGACTTAATATTATTTTGGATTAATTTTAGATGTCTGAATGGGTGTCTGCAATACGAAGCTAATGAATAAAAACTGTTGTTTAATATTTCAATTATTTCCGAATTAGAATTGAGACCACTTATAATCACAAATATTTTGACGGAAACATTGTGGAAGAAGAAATATGTCAATTCAATACTATTTTATACGGTTTATTTTACTATCTCTCAAATTTCCAAGCTAAAGGATTTTTTTTAAAATCTGAATTGATTCTTCATATTAGTTCTCAATTAGCAAAGGATGATGGACAAGTTCTGAGTTATGGTAGATTTAACTAGAACAATTTGAATGAGGACAAAACGTGTCATCAACATCATCTAAATTTTTACGATAAAAAGCGACCATACAGATAAACCGCAAGCTCGATTTTCAAATTTCGCAAACACTCAAAGGAAAATAAATTAATGCAGTGTAAGAGTGTTTCCTAAATTTGTTTATTTTAAAATATTTACCTTATTTACGTATGTTAAATGGTCATGCAAATGTTTTATTTTTATTTAAAAACGCTTCGATTCTTTAAAAATGAAACACTATCAATCGCTATTTACCTTTCTACTTGATTTTATTATATACATTTATTCATATTATTCATGTTTCATGGTCAAAAATTATTAAATAGGTGCCCCTTAAATTTAGTTTCTAGCATACTGATAAATCTAAAAGCGACACGCACTTACCTAATCCATCTTTCTTCGTATAAATAGAGTGACTTCAGTTTTCCGAACTAAAGTCGAGGTTTTATTTGCGTATTCATATTGTATGGAAGGATAAAAGTAATTAACTACTAACTTCGACAATGGTTCAAGGAACTTTTACAACAAGCAGTTACTGTCGTATGAACTTACAAATTCTATAAACTTTAATATAGACAAGTTAATATCAAGGCGAATATGAATGAACAATTATTGCTACTCCTTAGCAATTAGTATTGGGTTGCAAGCGATTGGAGACGAATTTTTAAGATTGACTTTGGCAGAGAAGAGAGATATTATTTACACGTATACTTCTTTCGAAATATACTGAAGGAAAGTTTAACTGTATATACGAAACGAGAGCGATTGGAACAGATTTTTAATACTTCGTTTGCAAAATTAGCTGTGATATATCATAAATTTCCTAATAAAATAATATTCTAATAAAGCAACCCAACTGTTAGGTTGTGCACTAGTTAATAATTTGCATTTTTGAAGTATTTAGGAATTTTCCTGCGGCGTAATAAAAGCGTAAAAGTCAAAACTATTATGCAGACAATTGCAAGCAATGCTACTCAGCGTTGCAAATAGTTTGTTCCCCTCTTTCGTCTGCCATCCTAATGGGCCTCTAAACAAACTCTGATTTTTGTCCATCTCTACTGTAATTTAATAAACAAACACATTCGTCGTGTTAATTTTTAATTTTTTATCTGTGTGTCATCACTATCATCAACCGGGCTGCCATCATTTTTATAATCAGATAACAGTACCTACCTACTACAATATTATTCGATAATAATTTTATATTACTATATTGAACCAATACTCAGTTGCAGTTCACGTTGCTTTCAAACTTTCGATGAAAATTTATCTCAATTAGTAATGCTAAATAATTGCAAATGAATCGTAAATTATAGCAATTCATCTGAATGTGCCGTGCCAATTATTAGGAGCTCGTATATATTTTTATTACTCCCAAACTGATAGATTTTTTAATTTAGTTAATACTCTGTCATCGGCTTAAAACTCTTAACTTCGCTTTATTTTGATTGTTAATATTCAAGGCAAACTTCTTTGTTCAAGTGAAACTATTTAATACTGCTTTATCAAGCTGCGACTCAGGCGCAAACAAAAAAGAAACTTTTCATGGATAGTTATTATGAGTCATTCTAGCATTTTCATTTCTTCTTACAGAAGTTTTGGTTCATGTAAACAACGCATATCAATTAGCAGACAAATTAAAGAACTAAATTTGAATTTTGAATTAACTCATATAATACATTTTCATCACCTTGTTTCCAACATACTTTTCTAATTGAATCATTTTATCAGCCCGAGTTTGTTAAATGTTGCAATTGATGATTAACGTATGCATATATCAGCTTTATCTTCAAAGTTTTCTTCATTCTGACAATTGTTCATATTATTGTATTTTTTTATTCTGCGATTAATTTGCGACATTTATTATTTTGTCAATGTATTTTGTAACACTTAGTTTTCACCGTTAACTCCCTATTGATTTGATTATTGGATATCGAGAAAAAAGACTGCGTGTTTTAGTGAAGTTCATTGTGTTTAAGTCGGTTGAAATGTCATAATCAAGCCCATTTGTATGTAAGAGAAATTATTTTAAATAACCCATGTTGATTAATTGTTGAGTTAAATGTTGCAGAATTAGTTTATCTTTTTATTTTTTCTTTAAATTTCCATTCCTTTTTCTTCTGCATCAAAGTCATGAGGCAGCGCATAAGGATCTTTCGCAATGCGTTCGATTGGTTTCGTGAAACATTCAAGGGCAGTTTGTGACATCCAAATGGGCTCCCATACGATTTTTTTTACTGAATGTGATTTCACAAATCTATATACCTTTACTGGGATATACAAAAGCCGGAAATAAAATCCATGCGTTTCATATTACGAACCCTACATTCTTTTACAGTTTCCTCAAGTTGATCCGGCAATTTTTAACATATTCTCTGCTATGTCGTTGGTTCGGTCACATATTTTCTGGTTATTTGCTCTGTTCGTTATTATATAATCAATGATGGATTTTTTTCCGCTTGTATTGCGGTAGGTGTATTTTTGTTGATATTTATGTTGGAGAAGGTGTTATTTATTCTTAGCTCATTTCTGGCGCAAAAGTCTATTAGGAACTCGCCGTTCTCATTGAGGGTTGGTTCGTTAAACTTCTGTTTTACACCTGAAATTTCTGCTATGCCAATCCAAGCATTAAAGTCTCCGAGCAGTATTAAGCTTTTGCTGTTGGGTATTTGGTCAATAGTGGTTTGTAGGGAGTCATAAAAGCTTTCAGAATCTTCTTTTGGTTTGGATATATCGGGAGCATAGATGCTTTTTAGATGAAGTGGGACCTCGGGAAACGTATTCTATGTTTTCAATAATATCAGAGTACTTAAAATGTAAAATACGAATACTCACACCTGAGTTGGTGAGGTCTTGCTTTGATTTTCCACTAGGCAAATATGTAGTCTTGGTATTTGATGGTTCCTTCTCCCTTTTGTTTGATCTCAGATACTCCGCATATGTCTATCTTATGCATTATAAAAGTAAATTTATTTAATAATATGCAGAGGACAAAGTTCAAATAAACATATTTCCTAATTTTCTTCGTTTTGGAGAGACAGTACTTTTGAAGCTTCCGTTTCAGTACAAGTTTTCTTAAGTATGATAGTTTCTTTACTAAATCTGCTGTATTATTTGGGGGTGATTTTGTGAATTAAGGGTGTGAATGATTGTGGTTTTTATAGTTTTATTTATATTTCATATTGAATAGATGTCACATCAGTCTGGGAGTAATTAAAATCACCGAGAAAAAATGTAGGAAAATTTCGTATCTTGTAGAAAAACGCAATAACGCAAAGAAAGATCCCAAAATTATGTGATATTCTTAAAATTAGTGAAGAAGCTGTTGAAGTCACAACATTTCGATTAAAATTCAACACGCTGCGTCTCGATAACAAAAAACAATAATTTATTTTAACATGTTTTCTACACATATAAAGAGTATTTCTTTTTCATTTCTTTTACAACTTCATCCAGCTTTTCGAACTATATTTTAAAGATTATATATAGATTACAGTAATAAAATGCTCTGCTCTTACAATATATTGAATTACACGCCATGTTACATGTTGTACTGAGGTTATACGTGACAATTCGTTCACGGTATATAATATATTTACAATTAAATTTTGCTTCCTTGAGAATCTGCGGTTGCATTTAACTTCGAAGGTCTAAAGTTTCAAGGTACCTAAGAAAATTTGCGGTGTTCAATCAAAAGTTGAGGCTTTAGTTACATGTAAACTTTCCGTTTTGAATAACGTCGCAATAATGTCGTTCGACTTTAAATTTGGAGCAATGCAGCTAATTTACTTGAGACATATGAACTACTACTACAGCCTGTGATAAATATTAGCTGCATATTCCCAAGTGTTAAAAGTAAGACGAGATTATTCAATTCCAGGTGTTTTAAAGTATACTCACACTATACGAAAAGTAGAATATAGGATTGTGTTCGTATTTAACAGAAATTAACTATTTAATGCAGATATTATTAAATAATTGATCAGTTGACATGTCATGGAGCATTTTGAAAAACAAACTCCGTGATCGGCTAAAAGCCCACATAAGTGTTAATGTGCGCAAACTATTTTCTGTTTTTGAAAAACTGTCGAGAAAATTTTCAACTTTATACTCTAAATAAATAGCAAGACAGAAAGAATATGCCTCAAAACACAAAGAAAGAGATCGGCCATATGGCCACAATTTAATCTATTTTGTAATAAACACTATTTCGTAGTCTATTTAGAGAAATCCGTTGAATTGCTAATCAAAATATTAATTGGTGGGAATAGTCAGGGAATGAAATTGAAGAGGTATACAAATCGCGTATTGCTAAAATAATTCGGAATTGAGGTGGAAAAATGTTACAAAATATGTGTCATAAATTGCAGTGGATATTTTTAAATTGGTTTGAAACGCGGATGCAAAATTTTTTAAATTAAAACAATAATTTGCAGTAAATCAATAGAACAAAGGAATGTTAGTTAGCAGTTCTGAATATAACACCATTTTATTAGTACACAAAAATTAGCGATAGTAAATTAAAAATTACTCAAATTTCAACGTCGATCGGGAAGTTTCTGAGACAAATTGTATAGGCTTTACTTTTGTTTTTATAGCATTTTGAGCTTTTTGATTATTCTGAACAGTGATTACTTACGACACTTGGGTTGTATTTAGCAAGCTCTCGATTTGTTTCAAAACAAAGCATGTAGATTAGTGAACTTTCAAATACAGACCCTTGCAAATCTGTTTCATGAAATACTGTGCATTGCACTCTTAGTAAACAAAAAAAATGAATCAAACGCGTTACTACCTAGAGATGATCATTTATTTTATAGCTTTTCAACTAGATTAATGAGCGTGAAGTTGCTTGCTACATGCAGAGTAGCATGTTGTTTGTGGTTGATTTTGGGGACTGTGAAATGCTCTATTCAAAATAAAACTATACCTTTTAACCATGATGTGCGAGAATAGTTGATATATTATATGGCTTGAACTAAACTTCCCCTGAAACCGTGACGTGTAAATCAGAAAAAAATGGTTTTTTTTGTTTTGGTTTGTTTTGCCTTAGAACAGAAAATTTTCCCACAATTCGTTATTCGTACGATATAATGTACCTACGTCGTGGTACGATACTCACAGTAATTTCATTAATCTCCTTAATATCTTCTTTTGTTTCACTCGAGCAGTTCGAGCAGGTCTAAAGCTTCAGCGAATCAAATTGATTCAAGGAGATGCAGAGCACCATTATCATGGTCACGTCCAATACTTTTTTAAAATTGTTTTAGTTAGTGCGACTTTTTTGCCTTTTTATACTCGATTTAGGTAATACTGCTTTGTTTGCTACTTGAGTTTTGTTTACCAAGTTGATTATAAACTTTTTTGAATAATTAGGTATATTAAAGACGGTTTGATGGTGATGTTTTGTATTTACAAAAACGATTAAACTTATAAACCAGAACTTTCTGTACATGTTTTTAATTACTCTAATGATCTTCCATGATAACCTTAGTTTTTTATTACTTTTCTGCTTCACTTCAATTACTTTTCGTGTTTCTAAACTATACAAGAATAACTATAATTATTTATTGGTCATTGCATGTAATGCAAGAAGCAACTAAAATTGTATTGATATTTTTGACATTAATTAATTAATCAAAATATTATGTTTGATGCATTAAATTGGTATTTGCCAGTACTTTTCTTGCTTAAATCCACTCTGAAAGTAACAATAGAGCTTAAAGGTGCACTTGTGTGTTCTTGCATAGGTTTTTGGTTGGGTACCAAAAATAATGATATACAAACTATTGGTTTGTGTGTAGTCTGCAAAGAGTCTGCAATAATAACATTATTGACAATTCAAAAAAAAATTAAATAAATAAAGATTCGTGTTAAAATTTGATTAAATGGGGTAATTATTCCTTTCACTCAAACAGATGATTAGGAAGAAGAAAAGTGTGCCAAAACGTAAATCGACTAGTTGTTGTAATTTACTAAAATTACACTTTTACGACAGGCAGGTTTGATTTATTTGAATACATGAATCATGTTCTAAACATCTTATAATATTTGTAATGGTGTTGGCAAAACATTACTAATTTACTAATGCAAGAGAAATTTACCCATATTGTATGAAACCAGTCAGTAAATTTAGCAAAACTACTACTTATTACACATTTGTGTTTGTTATCTGATTATACTTTTAAATGTACTCCGTCGCACGTATAACAAGTAGGTACACAAATAAAGAAATAATCTAAATTCTTTGAATAGAAACGTATTATATATGTTGCATTGTTCTTATGGGAAACAATTTTTAGGCACCATCTGGTACAATTAATAAATTGTACCGAATGTTCTATTAAAGGTGGCCACCGGCCATATGGCGGACCCTCGTGTGGTCATAATTAGAGTACAAGTTACATGTAAATAAAACCAATTTGAAAGTGTATTTGACAAGCATCTAGCCATTCGTTGTGGATTATATTTCTAGTAACTTTGTGTTATTATTATCATTTTAGGATCTTATCATCTTAATTTTGTTGTACGTTTGCTTCTTTTCACAACTTTTGACATGTTTTCTAAACAACCGATCATCAAAATTTTCACACAGCGGCCGATAAATCTGTTAACAGAGTTTCTATTCTATATACTTCTTTGATCAATCTTTTTTATGTTCTAAGAGCGAAGAATGGCTTCTTTACGTCTGTTTTCCTGCGTGATATGAATATGCATTTAAATCACAACAATTTCGTTGT
This sequence comes from Dendroctonus ponderosae, assembly GCF_020466585.1. NCBI lineage: Eukaryota > Metazoa > Arthropoda > Insecta > Coleoptera > Curculionidae > Dendroctonus > Dendroctonus ponderosae. The sequence continues at coordinate 2,542,102 of NW_026018508.1, forward strand.
TAAATCCATTTAAAACATTTTATTCCATTGCATCCAAACTGCCTTGAAGACACCAACTGACTGCGTTAAATTAGTTAGCGCGGACGTAAATTAAGATCAACGACTCTGGGGTGTTCTGTTCCAGTATATAAGTTCGGCGAAGCACGATATTCGTGGGCTTAGGTGTAATAAAAAAGAATAGATTCAAGAGAGATGTGATGTTTTTGGCTTTAGATTGGTTTGAAACGACTGTTTTCCTTTTATAAGCGATTTACTTGTTAATCACTGCCAACACGTTTTTTTCTTGACTATTAACTGTTTTGACCAAGGTGTTTAACTAGGACAAAAATGTTACATTATAAACATTTGATTTTGCCACGCATGAAGCCTAAAATTATGTTTTAAAGTATCGCTTTTATGGTTTCCGTTAAAGGATGTATTAAAATAGCTGTTGTTATTCAAAATGTTTAAAATACTAGTTATTTGGTGCACAGATATTGAATTTTGAATCAGGCATGAAAAACTTTGGCGATTATGCACTTAAAAGCGATTTTTTTTGTATTTCATCGCCAGAGGAATTAGTATGGATCTCATCTCTCGAAAAACTATTTCAATTTGTAACTCATTTCGCTTATTTGCACAGTGGTCTTAGATAACTAAACTTTTTGGTCCTGCAGTGAAACATGTAAAAAATATATTATTGAATTGGAAATATTTAGAATGTTGATTTAAATAAATTTTAGACTTTTGTTGGTCACAATTTTGGTTTATGTATTATTTTTGTGGTCTTCTTTTGGCGTTTCTATTGGAAATCGTTTTTAATTGGAAATGTAAGTTTTCTATCAAACTATGTGAAGGATCGTTCAATCTAGTCAACTTTAGAGATACAGTATCGCTAAGTATTTCCAACTTACGGTTTTCTGTCAAGTCGTATAATTGTTTTTCACATGTCTAATCCCCGTTATCTTAATGTTTTCTTTCTCTCTACAAGAGTTCTACATTTAACCGTGTAACTAATTATTATGGATTAGACCAATCGTTGGGACATGGCAATACAACTCGAGTTAGTGTTTGCTTATTACAGCATTATCTGTTTTGGAGACACGCGTGTATGAATGAAACTAGAGGAATAAATCTCAAGAAGACGCTATCGAATTTCCTCCACAATTTCCTGGGCTAGCCTGCGGCAAAATATGTAAATTGAGCGGGAGAAAAGCCCAATTATTGGGCTTGAGGAAAATCGGTGGAGCGTGGAATAGCGTCTGCCTTTGCTGCACCGTATACGTGGCCTGATGTTATGTAGGTTATTGTAGGTGTGGTGTATTGGCCTGGAATAACAAACCTCTTTGACAACGGTTAGACGAAATCCTTATAATGCAAGATTATCACTCCCTTTGCGGATTACGCTTCATATCTAACTTTTGGCACTCGTATTTCTCCAAAATATGCAGTAATTTATTGCAATTGTATATCCTGAATCTGTTCCGGCAGTTACAGCGCTGCAATCGATTTTTTGTAGTATTGCATTAACAGTTTGGTACTAAAGTTTTGGCCTCAATTAGGTACTAATTTACGTCATAAACAACGGATATTAATAATCGAACAAATATGAGCTAACGTCCAAATAAACGGTAAATTAAAGATTTGGATATTTTACTGAAATTTGTATTTGTCGATAGTTGGTTGTTTTAACAGGGTGAATAGAATATTATGCATTTAAGTTAACCAGGCTCTGAGCACTAAACATGTTTTTTGAAAATCACCATAAACATTTTTTTCTAGAACAATTTATTAGGCTCAAAACATTTCGGGTAACAGCCCTATTTGTGCCATTATTCACTTCCGACATTTCAGCACCGCCCCTTTAAATTCACGACATATGAAAAGGTCCTTTTATTATTTTTACGCATTGAACACATACCTATACTTCTTTTGTAAACTACGAAATTAATACAATTATATTAAAAACATACTGAACGTAATCAGTTTCTATGTATGTAGCTTAATTTTCTAGGAATATCACCACGACTTGCGTTCACAAGCTTCAATTGGGCACAGAACCAATAAACTCTTGAGTCTTTTCTTATGCAGTTATTCCAGATACTTTACTGCAATGTCCTAACAGCAGTGAGTACTTGAGGCTGACGTATTACGTGTTAGGGTGTTTCATTTCTCCCTTCCATTCGCATAAATACTGTTCGCATTCAATTTAAAATTGTCCTCTGTTCTTGTTTGAGGGAGCAGCTTTTTGAGTGGCTTTTGAATACATATCATTTGCAAAAAGTGAAAACAAAGCGTTTTGGCTGAAGAAATCATGTTTGGAAACGAGGCTGGAAATTGGAAAATGAATTGAAGCAACTGAAAGATGGGGCAGAAAAAGAACACTAATGTTTATAAACGCATTACCGTAGGTTTAGAGCAATATTTTTGACAGAGTGTTTCGTATTTTGAGTTTAACGAAAAGTTATCCGTTTGAATACTCGAAAAACACTACACCAAATTAGTTTGCTTAGCCCGAACATCAACAACAGAAAAATATAATTTCTAGTGCACCATGGGTTGTCCAAAGTTTTCTAGGAAAAACAGAGAATCAATCAAAACTTTTATTTTCGATTCAACTGAAATATCTAAAAGAACTTCGTTAGCTGCAAGCTACAAAAATGCATTATATTATTTTCCTCGGTTCTCCAAATAGGAGATCCCAAACTATATTACATTTTAGATCGCACGTTGAAAGCACCTAATAAAATGAGAGATTTTTAGCAGAGACGCGGCAAATTCACAAGCAATATTTTCGTATTATGAAATTCGATTTTTCACATACTATTTAAAACATCTTGACATGGTGCTACTGTCTACTGTTCTCTATATCTCTAAAGGCAAAGTTGATGTTCTTATGTAAATTACAGCTAAATATATATTTTATAAGCCATCAAGAAATCATAAAAATTCATTTTAGTTTTGCCTCCTGATCTCAACAAAAATCTGTTACCGTTACCACTGAATCAAATTAAAATATAGGTGTCTTATTTCTCCATTTTTTGACCACTTAATTATTGGATTATATGACGTTCAACTGATCATTCCGTGAACAATCGAATACTATGTCTAAAAATACCCCCGATATTTCAATTGTCTACACATTTTGAAACGTAAACCTTTAAGAGTATTTTTAGACTTTCACGGATTTCTCTAGTGGAGATTTTCCTGCTAAAGTTTAAGAAGAAGCACTAAACTGAATCAGTATAAATCATCAGTATGTTCATCCAAATAGCACCATAAGCGTGAGGCGTAATCTCGTGTTGACACCCTCTTTTCAGAAAAGTACAGAGTAAAGCAACATCCGTCCCTTTAGAACTTTTTTTTCATTGTCGAAGGCCCTTCGATGTCAGTTGCCATAGAAATAAGCAATCTTTCTGGGGGCTCAATTTCCCGTTGATTAAAGTTCGATTACCTTTACTAACATTGCCTCCAAAACATGTCTACTTTAAATCGGGATTTCTGGCCTTTGTTTATTTCAATGGAAACAGTGAACCGGTAAATCTAAGTCAATGAGTCTTTACACCTGGAACCAACTAAGCACTTTTGTTTTAAATACGCGCTAGGACATGCATGAATGAACAGAGATGTGAATAGTCTCATTCTCGGAGCTGGCGTATTGTTCCTTTACTATTATAAAATGCTGGTTGAATTGTGTAAGTTAAAATATATTTAATTTAAGTTAATTGTACATACTTTCCTGACTGTGTTTCAATTCCAAATCAAAATCAATTCCTGGGCTTCAGTCATTTATTGTCTATTTATCAATTAAAAAAC
>NW_026018508.1:2546895-2560940 GCF_020466585.1 Dendroctonus ponderosae
AAAATAATATTCTTAGAATGCAAAGAAAAATACCTGAAAGTAAAAGAAATCAATATAAACAGTATTTCGCTTTGTGTGCAAAATGGACAAAATTAATATTCCAAATATATGCCAAGGCTTAAAGAAGCAACAACGCTACACATGTAAGTAAAAATAATTGAATATTTGAACAAAGAATTCTAGTCTCTTCCCAGAATTGATTGTCCTGACTGATCACCTGTTAGGCCTAATTAATCTCAGAATGTTTTAAAGTGTTGCAATTGTAATGTATTTTAGTGTGTGATATAACAAGCTGTTGACAAACTGTGATTGTTTTTTAGATTAATGAAAACATTTATTTTATTTTTTTACTACCTGTTATTTGAGTGAAACTGATGATGGTGGAAAACACCGAATCGTTTTTTAATTGATAAATAGACAATAAATGACTGAAGCCCAGGAATTGATTTTGATTTGGAATTTAAGTTAATACAAGATAAAATTAAATTATTAAGAATTTAAACATTTCGTCTACAATGACAAAATGTTTGGTCATTATTTGTCATGGTTGTTTAATTTAAGTTCCTTGTTTTACGTGGGGGTGCAATCGTGTGAACAAAGTTGCCTGTGAAGCACGGGCAGCAAAGCAAATTACTCTACTTACATCATTAGTATCTACTAAGTAGTTATATGTTGTTAAACAACAAAACAAGCTTTTTCTTCCTTTTTGTCAGAGTTAGGGAAAGTTCGGTCTGAAAGTATACAACGAGAAATGTACCATCTTCATTCAGAGAATAAGTTGTCAACTCATTCTCCCATGTTTAGAGTCAACTGAAAATCTTAGCAATCAATGTCTCACAGAAGTTTTAGTTAAACAACAGATAACTGAAATGAGATTCATCCAAGTTTACATGTCGGTTTGGGAAAAGTTTTAAATAGTTTCTGACTGTGCAAGCAAAATGAGGTTTACCATTCCAATTTCTTTTTCAACTTTGTTCGCACATTTTGGCTCGCATTTTCTACCAAACATCTTGCAAGTTGCAGTTAATGCCCACATCTTGATATCAAAGAAACTGGATATTCCACATCATTCAGTCTTACTGAAGAATAATTGAACCAATCAACGAATCGTTCGTGCATTCAAAAACTTTCGTTTGTTTCGGGTGGATCCTTTCAGCGAGGATTATGAGAAAAATTTATAGAATGGACAGCTGCGTTTCAAACATTGAGGTATTATATGGGTTTCCACCAAATAATTTTGACGATTTGCTCGATCGTATTTTTATAAAGCCTGATCATGTGAAGGAAGTTGAAAATATAACAGAGTGGCGCTCGAACATTGGAGCCAGTCCTTTCAGAAATGTCATTAAACAATTTTACTTGAAATAGCATTTTGACAATTAATTTTTCTGCCTTAAATTCACTTGCACCATATGTTTTTTTTATTTCGTAAATTTGAACTGTATGGATAAAAACGGACCAAATATGCAAAACATTATTCCTATTAATTCCTTAATAGGAACAATCACATGTGAAAAGCACATATTGGAAATTACATTTCTTTACATATTCTATACAGGATCTCGTACACTTGACGGGCTTTTAGACTTATTTGAAAACCTGGATAGTCTATTATTGTGAGAATTTAGCTAGTTTTTCAAAAGCTCTGGTCGCTTTTTGCGCATAACTTTTGAACCATTGCCGCTATTGAAAAACAGTTTGTAACGCAATTTTAAGCATTAAAAATACCTACAATATAAGACAAACTAAATTAAAAGCCTTTCATTTATTTACTCAAAAACCCAAGAAAACCGCTGTTTTCAGAGTTTTTTAAATTTCCTACAATTAATTTAGTTTTGCTTCAAAAAAATCGTACTATAACTTTTTTTGAAGCTTTTTCTACACTTTATAAATGAAATAAATTTTACCTTAAAATATTCATAACTTTTTGTTCATTCCTATTTGTTATTAAAAAAAAGCTCTTGCCAGATTCTAAATATGTGTTTTTTGAGACGTCGGAGCGACTTCTCTGAGGTTGATTGTTGATTGAAAGTTGATTAATGAAAGGTAAATTGTTTAAACTTTAAGCTGAGAATCAGGAATTTTGCACGTACGTTGTTGGCGGTGTTTTCATAAAGGTTGTTGATAAGCAATTCCAGTCGCCAAATTTTATCCTCGGGAGAACTGCGAGCGCGGCTCACACAAATTTCTGATTTTCAAGTTAATGTTTAAAGAATTTACCACTGAGTATTGAAATTTTTCTTTATTGTACGTTGTAGTATAATACTTTACGAGTAAAAACAGCATCAGAAAAGTATTTCCGACGTCCCAAGAAAAACTTATTTAAAATCCGGCAAGAGCCTTTTTTAATAACAAATAGGAATGAACACAAAGTTATGAATATTTTACGCTAAAATTGATACCACGTATAAAGGATACAAATACCTTAAAAAAAAGTTTTAGTGCGATTTTTTTGAAGCAAATGCAATTATTATAGGACATTTTAAAATACCCTAAAATCGACGGTTTTTTTCGTTTTTTGAGTAAACCAATGAACGGATTTTAATTTAGTTTGTCTCCTTGTGTAGGTATTTTTAGTACTTAAAAATGATGCTCAACTTTTTTAAAAGACATCAACGGTTCTAAAGTTATGCGCATAAACGGTTTTTCGTACTTTACTTAATTATTTAAACATTGTTTCATAGCCGGAAATCGCGCTCAAGCTATTGTCCCAAGATTCTGACAACCTTCCGAACAACTTCCAATAATCTGTTACCTTCTATTTAGTGCCCGGAAAAAATCTAAACCTACCGGACTAAAAGAAGCAGCTACTGAGGCAACCTATCCTCTATACGAGGTAGTTTGCAATGCAAGGTTAACGGTTAGATCCGTTATATATAATATAGGTTACTCCTTAGATTTCCTCTACCGATAAAATCTGGTACAAAGTCGATACAAATAATACCCTAAAAGTTTTGCAGCTGAAATGCAATAATAAGACCACAATAAAATGGAAATTAGAAATCAATAAGCAATATGAAATGACGTGCTTTTTTGCTAACTTTTAAACTGCTGTACGTAATTGGGACGTAAGTGAAATCAATTACTCCTTTGAAACATAAAATTTCTTTGTCTGTCGGCATTATTAATGCACCGGCAGACCCGTCATTATACGGAGAAATTATATCGGATTAAAAGGTCAATTTGCACGATGCTCATGAAGACACGCCTGTAATACGAATGTTCACCATACACTAAACATAGAGATTAATGGAAAGTAAGCTTCACTTTAAGTTCAAAAGCTAGTAAAATTCCAATAATGTCGCGTTGATCGAGATATGTTTCTATGGTTGGTTTCAGTTTTGCTGTTTTTCTATCCGTTTAATCTTGGTGTTATTTAGTTGGTTTTTAATTATGCTTACATAATTATGTAATACGAATTAATTATTATAATGTGACTTTAATGAATGAATTAATAATGATGTGTTATTTAGTCTTTTCCAATTATTCTTTTTGGGCAACATTTTATTGTCACTTTTCACTTGTAGTATATTAGTTTATACTGTGGTAAACCAAAGACATTAATACATAGACAAAGCCAGTTATTGATTTGGATCGATCGAGGATTTAAAATTTATAAATGGAATGTTAGCAAATTACATTCACGCATTCTTTCTATTTGTACTATTTGCTATAATAAAACATAATTATTATAAGTTAGTAAATTGAACTATTGAGCAAAATTATATATACTTACTTGATGTCACACCAGCTGGACAAGTCCTTAAGTAAATTTTCCTAAATTAGACGTTAAGTTTTTCATCGTCATATCTACCCGCATAAACATCGGCTTTTAACGATGGCATCCCTTTTGTACCTCAGGAACGTCTTCATTATACCCAGTGTGAAGGCAGTAAAATACCAAACTAAAGTCGCACAGTGGGTGTAGGACATTTTCGGTTTGCTTTTCTATTTATAAGGTCTGAAGCAAAAGTTATGGTCCGTTGTATCCGGAGAAGATGCACCACATCTGCTGCATTTTATATGTTATACATTGGATAGGCGCATAATAAAATGCACCCGTACTTTTTGTGTCTAACTCTGCATTCGTTTATTTCTTATAGAAGTTGTCATAATATTTAAATTTTTTGATGCAATAGTTCAACATTTGTTGGCTGTGATTATTTCATTTAAATGTTACTCGTCAGCCAATTAATATAACCTCGTGATTAATTGCTTTTATATTTGTATTTGTTCCCAATATAGGAGCCTTAAGTATGTCATGTTTTGATGTTTGTTAGTTAGTTATGCGTCAGTTATGCAATCAGTTTTAATTACGGCTTTAAAGCATCTTTACATTCCGACGCCAGTATACAGTTTGAAGCACATAACAAAATAAATCTCACAAAAGAGACCGGCTCTTACATCTGAACACAAACACTTGAAAAGCTTTCAGGATATTATTCCGGTGACAAACATCTTTCGGTGCTTTTAGCTCTTTTAACTTTTTCTAGTTTAAAGACGGTTTTCGAAATATTTCAGGTAACTACATGTCACTTGATTCTGGAAATTTATTACAGATTCTTGAATAATGAGAAGCAAATAATTAAATAAACTGTTAGATAATTCACACAATGTTTTTCACGCATATTTTATTGTTGTTTGTGCTATTTTTAATGTTTTCCTAAATTTGATAGTCTTAATGAATATTTCTTGATTTTGAGTCACAAAAGGCCTTTTACATATAAATATTCATATCTTCGGATATTTATAAACGATTAACGTTATAGACTTTGTTATGGAAGTAAAACCTTACATATTTGGTAAACATTATCTGGTGATGTTTCTAAACTAAATCGAAACGTTATGAATCTTTTGTTGAAACTCAGGAAATGAAAGTGAAAGAAAATTAAGCAACTTACTGGTGATTCTAATAGATGAGTCTCTCTTATCAATTTTTTAGCGTAATCTTCCTGCTGGAGAGTACAAAATTATATTATATAATTTCATTTTTTTTCATGCACCCCAATATTTCAACTTCTTTACCACTCATTATATTTAGATGATTCAAATTTTAAATTGATAGTATAGAATCCAGATTTGTATGTTTTTTTATAGTAAAATGAAATACGGTAGCAAGACGATTTAAACTGAATTTATTGAAAGAATAAACTTAACACTTGCTTAACAATTACTGAATACCTACTATTGCCTGCTGAAACCGGCTTATTGCCGATACATCTAAAATATTATCTGAACTTAATAATAATGTAATTTTTATATACCTATTCGAAAGGATCCCCCAAAATGCCAATTAATTTTTATTATTAGTAACACGGTAGATGCTTTTAATTAAATTGTACCTTAAAAATGGTTTCATCAGAGATATCGCTGACAATTTTATTATCCGTTTTTATAATTGATACTAATGTGTCGTTTTTTAATCTGCACTTTTCATATTATCATTCGTATGGCACAAAAGTTTAGTAAAAATAAAACAGTGATAGAAATAAAATAGTGAAACAGCATAGTAACTGAACCATAAATGGTGGTTTAAAATAGCCCAACTGTATAGACGCACAATAAGCTCCTCAACAAGATGAATGTTACGAGCAAAATTCGCCATAACTTTGCAACTGGAATAATTCATTAAAAAACATTGAAGATACATTTTCTATGGGGCAGCAAATTAAAAATGCAAAGTTTGGTATGCTCCTAAATGGTCAAAAATGAAGCTTTGTGAATCTCAATAACAGTTTAAAGATAAACCAAACAGCTCGAAACCGTTTTTGAATTATTTCGCCGTCTTTTCTATTTAGGTATATGATCATCTCAAACACCCAACTTTTTGGTCTTGCAGCGGTTGATTTTCTGACTTTGGATCGATTTTCATAATATTGGACTCATGTTGGAGCTGAAACTTTATAAGTAGTTTAAGACGAAAGTTCGATAAGCGGGTTTGCTTAAAAATAGCCAAATGGGAATTGCCCCCGAAATCTGTGATTCTGGAAGGTTTTCCACTAAGCGAAGTTTACTTTTAACTATTTTGTTCATTCATGCAACCCTGCATATTAATTTTTTTTCTGAAGTCGACTGTAAAGTTTTAGCTTCAGCATGAGCCTTAGATTTTGCTAAAATAAAAATATGTCACTGCAATACCGAAAAATTGAGTTTTTAGTACCAGAGGACCAGTATGTAAATAAACAAGATAAAGGAAAAATTCTAACGTTTTTAATAATACCAGGTCGATCTCAATGCTTGTGGTGTGCTGAAATACAATGAAACGCTTTTTCATTCAACTGAAGGCATGTGGAAGTTCCATCAATGTTGCATTGTTTAATTTGCGATCTTGTTGAAAATTTATCTGAAGCACAATTTTTTTGCTAAAAATGCGCTAACCGAAGAAAAATGGACTAAATGACGCTTTAAACAGAAATTAAATCCCGCGCAGCAATCACAATTTTTCCAGTTTTAAAGTTGCTCTAAATTTGTAAGTGTAACGTTGATTTTGTTGAGCATTTTAGTTGGACATGATTTTTCAATAGGTATACCCACCATACGGTCTTCTCAAGTGGAATCACCCCAAAACTGTTCCATAGAATAGTGGGTTGTAATATTGGTATCGAAAAGGTCGTTCAACTGTCTACGATCGACTGCTGAACTTTTTTCCTTAAATTGCGATACTTTTACTTTTCGTAAGTAAAGTTTGGTAGTTACAGCAATTTGAGGAGATTTCTTGTCATGTATTTTATCTAATAAATGTCCCAAATCGTTTTCACTATGGGAAAGTCTAAAGTCGATCGGCTGGTATCCGCCGAAATGTTTTAGGGGATAAATTGACGTCCTCCATTTATTCGTCGAATCGAATCCTTCATTTTGTGGATATCGATCGACACTCAACTTCAAATAAGAAGCGAAAAGTAATTTAAAATAGCTGGAGATTGGTTGTTGCTCCACACCTTTTCTTTAGTTGTTACTGTTGCTACATTGCTGAACAAATTTCACGGCAAAACGATATCAAAACGATATCGATTTGAGAAATAGCATTTATACTAATAGACCGTACCATTATTTATGATGAAAAATGACTCAAACGTGTTTTTAACTATCTTCCTGGGCAAATGATACAGTATCAAAGATCACTGTAGTTGCTAAGTAAACCACGTAAAGCATAACTCGTAAAATGAAGATCGATGGAAATGTATTGTGGAATGCGAGCGCTAATGGCACAGGGTACAAAGAGATCGTTATGATGATAAGTTTATGGTGCCTTTTTGCGATCAGCTTTCCGTTGTAATGATGATGGTGCAGTCGTGGGAATATTACCATATTACCAGGTTATGCAATATGTAACGTAATATCTTTAAATCATTGCTCAATTGAATTTAACCACATTTTGAAAATAATTCTCAATTTTCTCTATTAGCACTTAAGAAACAAGAAACAGTAAAACTACTACTTGCCATTGGTTTAGTAGATAATCGGTAAAATCGTATGTCAGTCGTATAAATATTGTAACTCTAACTATGGTTTCTTGCCGTACTATGCAACAATTTAGATGGACATATAAATTGATATTTTAATGGGAAAACTTTATTGGAATTTCCATAATGTCAACAAGGATTTATCTTTAAATTATGCGTTAATTTACTAGCAGAAATAATAAGCAGCTGCTTAACAATGCAGATATATGCAGATTTTCTAAAAAAGTGGAGTTTAAAACTTTTCCCGGAGTTTAAAACTATAACTAAACAGTTTCTGATTATCAAGGGTTTGCCCATCCAGCTTTAATGCCGATTCAGCTTTTATGTGTACAATATTACAATCATATGGATGGATTTTCTCAATTGCAACTTTCACATGTTTCTCTTATTCCAGGTTTTGAAACTTAGTTTTGACTTGTTGAACTGACTCGGAGCAGTGGTCACGTACATTTTATCAATCACTGGGTAATATCTAACTGCTTCATTTGAATACATAACATTAATTATGCCTCTAAGCTGCAATGGAGGTGAAATGCGGCGCTCTTGTGAATTATCATTGCGCCCTCGCTTAAATAAACCGAGCGGTTATTAGATATGCTTGCAAATTTCATAAAATATCTTCAACTGGAGTATACTACAACACTTGTTTTTTATGACTTAAGAACATATTTCTCTGAGTATACATTTAAAAAATCATACCCACAAACCATATTTTCTTTTAATACATATAGATATTTTCAATATACAAGACGTGTTCAAGCTGATCACGTCCAATTAGGGGTAAGAGGTGCAAAGTAAAATCGAGAAGAAAAAAAATGGATAATAATAATTAATTAAAATAATTGGTGAAAGTAGTTTAATCAGAACGGGTTTTTTTAAAGCTTGTGCCAACAGCGTTTTTTCAATATGAAGAAGATTTTGCAGGTGATTGTTCAATTCTACATAATTTATCGGATAGTGGTTGTGTATCAACTAATGAGCAGAAATAAATTCAGTAATAGAAAAAATTGTTAGAAATTACTAACTAACCCAAATTTATATTTAAATGAGCTCGGTAATTCGGCAAGAATCTGCATCCGTTCTGATGTAACAATTAATTAATTAATTCGGCCTTTATTAAAAATTATCCTTAATTTTGTACGGAATGGGCATGAAATTATAACATCCGAAATGTGCGGCACTCTGTCAACATTGCAGTAGTTTCGTTCTTTTCCCATAATCCAGCTATCCTGCTTTGGCTCATTTTCCTTTTATGAAACGGCCCTTCTGCCCGTGACGTCTCATAGTAGAGAATATCGGGCGGAGGGGCGACGGACACAGGCGTGGTTGGGTACAATTCGCTGGAAAAATCAATAAAGCCTGGAAGACGCGGGCTTACTCGTGGAAAGTCTGGACGGTCTTTGATTTTCCAGCGTAAAGCATAGTAGCAGCGTATCCAGATTGGGCATTTAGCCGGCATTCTAAGGAAATACTATTTTCAGCTACTACGTGGCTGACAAAAGTCCAATTGTCTTTTTTACGGTCCCTACCAGACGCATTACTTTTCAATACAAGTTTCGTTTTACACTTTTGCTTTATGAAGAAAAAGAGATGTCCTTTTTAGAAAACTCAAACATTGTAATACTTCGTTAAAAGTTTAGTTTTGTTGTACTTGGTAGTTGTACCAAATACAGTTGTACTGTACGCGGTAGTTGTCTTATTTTTTGAGAAACAAACGACATACGAACTGTGTGTGTAATTCTATTCTGCTCTACTGGAAGTGGAAAAAACTATTATTTTGTTCTGGTTACAATTACTATTTTCAAAAGATTTTTTCTATTATTTTTAACATTTTTATTGTTATCGTTTCTTTAGTTTGGTTAATGTAAATGTACTAATCAAATACGGGCTACGGGTTAAACTTAAAATTTGCCAAAAATAACAGAATATATCTTTATTGTCTTGCTGCGTATAAGTAAGTACATTTTAGACTCTTACATAGTACTACATGTGTGTAAATTCTCAACCCAGGTTAGGCAAATAAAACCGTCACAATACAATATTCTTTCAAGTTTAACCTGTAACTACAAAAACCTTAAACTGGTATAGCAAAGATATGAAGCAAAATAATTATTGAAAACCGAAATCCCAAACTGCAGTGCACCATGCTTTAGCTTATTTACACCAAGTATGATTTTGGTGGCGTTTCAATTGCATTCATTTGCGGCGTTTATACAGGGTGTCCCGTAAGCACATGATCAAAAGGGTACTGCGATATTCTTTGGGTCAAAAGAAGACGACCTGACCTAACTTTTATTAACAAAAAATGTCTGGCTTCTCTGCTATTGATGGTCAAAATTCTTCAAAAAATGTGTCTTTTCTGAAATCTTCGGAGAATGTATTTTAGTGGAGCTCGCTGTGAATTTGTTCTTATGTAAGACTCACATTTTGGTGGAACAATCGAGTTCATCCGTTTTCGACAAGTGGTGAATTCGTGAGTGTCGTGGTACAAAAACAACCAGAACTTTTTCGTTGGTGGATGGAATCAATTAATTTTTCTAGTTGATACACTAAATTGTTAAGTGGCGAAAAACAGAACTAATTTTGTGTGCAAAAATGATGAATGCTACAAGATTTTACAAAGAGCACAACACAAAAAGTTCTTGAAGTTTTTGTACCACGACCCTCAAGAATTCTCCACTTGTCCAAAACGGATGAACTCGATTGTTTCATCAAAATAAGAGTCTTAAATAAGAACAAATTCACAGCAAGTTTCACTAAAATACATCGTACCACTCTCTGGATATTTAAAAAAAGGTAATTTTTTAGAAGAACTTTAACCATCAGTAGCAGGTCACTCAGACGTTTTTTTGTTAACAAATGTTAGATCAGATTGTTTCCTTTTGATCCAAAGAATATCGCAGTATCCTTGTGATCATGTGCTTACGGGACACTGTATAAGGGCAGACATAATAAAAATTGTATGCAATTTCCATTAGGTGCTATTAATTAAATGAAGTGTAATTAAAAATCTATGAAATTTATAGAGTTATTTAGAATATGTATTTAAAACGAAGGAAGCGTTTCTAAATTCGTAAACATACTTGTATTGCAAAATACTACGTCTCGTACAGATATGCATACTTACGCTTCTACTTTCTACTATCTTATTCTTTTTAGTCTTGTTCTAGATGTTTTCCATAAACTTGGAATGTATTAATGCAAAAATAAAAAATGTCTACATTCCGAGCTTTAAACTTTATTCACTACCATTATTTATGTTGCGCCTTATATCTATTTTCTGAGGAAAAATATTCAATATCTTCTAGTTGATACTCAAAGTGAAAGGTTTAGACTAATATAATACTTGAAGAAAATATACCTATACATTCATATAACGTGTTGGTTAAAAATTTTCAGGCATTATGAAAAGTTATTGCAGATGTTCCGAAATTTAAATGCGGTGGAAAATGTTAATTAAGCTTGAAGAAAGTTAGATTCAAGTCGAGTTTAAAATACTTCAAAACGCACCGCCAGTCGCTGATAAATCCATTTTTCAATTAAAATTTCATTTAGTATTCCTAGCCTTAATCTCTAATGTGCGGCAATATTTTAAGTTGCGAACAAAAGGCGCAATTATGCTAATTAACTTCATGTGTTAAAAATTTATTACTAGACGCATTGATTTACAATGGGGCGTTAAATAATGCGATTTTATATTTTGCCTCAAGGCAAGTATTACTGTTAATGAGTTCGTGGATTGAATAGCTTCTTCCATAAAGCAATTGTTTATACAACATTAATAAATCACTGGCTATCTCTTCCAAAATGACGCATAACTGTCCAAATGCTGTAGCAAAATCAGGACAGTGGATAACATATTACCTTTGCGATGCTTTTGATAGGCTCTTAATTTGCTTTATTAACCATTTGTCAATATGGCGTACCTGCTGTTCTTTAATGGTTGTTTGATTAATGAACCCTTACTTCCGGCTAAATAGGGGTGAATGCTAATGAAACTTGGTCATTCCCATATAACAACAAATATTTAGATAACTGTATTCGGTCTTCAAGTAGCCGATGCTTTCAAAGATTTCTAACTATGCCCTTAGCGGACTGATTACCTATAAAAAGTCCGAAGTTGATGCAGTAAGTCTTTAGTCCAAGGTAAAAATGCAAACACATATTTTTTTTTTGATCAGGGTTAACAGCTGTTAGTTGCCGCATGTAATTTAAAGATATATCGACTACCATGGCCAAACCCGAAGTGAGACTAGGTGAAAACCTGTAATCTTCGAAAAAATATGAGATTTGACTAATTTAATTGAACCAAAATATCGACAAAAACTTAGCGATCAAACCAAAACTTCTCGGTATTGTTTTCAGGACAATCGTTTGCTTATTTATCTGCTATGAACTAGTATACTCAACGGCTTCGAGTCCACGGAAAAAAGTCGTTTTGAAGTACTGACGAAATCTGTTTTTCCTTTCCAATAAGGTTGTCATTTTAAATTCATTGCGAGAAACCAGACTTCTTTCCCGATATAATACATATATTAGTTTAATCATCTCAAATCATTGGCCTTTTAAAACTGGTATATAACTCGGTAATTATACTACGTTAAAAGTTAATTAAGATCTTAATAAATTCGTGCTTACAGACCTAATTATATTTCTTAGATGAAAGCGTTGTCTTTGGCGTTAAGATTAACTATATATTTTATAGTACTCCTAGTTTGTAATTAAATTACACTTTTTAGATGTCGAAAACTTATTTACTTTCTTACTGAATCCAATTTCGTCTCTTTTATGTTTACCGATTCGCTCGCTCCTGCAGTTAGTATACCTCTAATCGCGTAACATTCATTGATTAATGTGATCTTTGTGGTTTTTCGACCTATTTAGAGACCTTTTTGCCGTTCCAATCATTTATCACTATCTACTCCTCAGCCGTAGCTTTTGCATTCCACAATCTAACATGACAAGGAAAACTACATCATTAAGAAGGTTCTTCACTTTTTTTTATTATTTTAACTCCATTTAGAGAAGTTCTTGGTATTTCTACAATAGATTCAGGATTCAGTAAGTCAATTTTCAGTACCTAAATGCGCACATGTGAACATTTAATAAATGTATTCAGCAAATTAATTTCTTATCTCAAAAGTTATATGGAACATAATAATGATGTTTAATGAATCTATGATATATATAAATAATCTTTATTTCCCACAGAAAAAAGCTATCGACCCAATCGGTCTTTCTGCCCTTGTTTAGTATATATGTGCCTTAGCCTAACTTATTCTAAAATTAATTCCTATTCCTAACGTTCGTATAAATTAATCAGCTATACAAAGAAAATAAAAAAAAAGTAAAAACTCCTGGCTTACAAAACAAACAGATATTAGTCCTTAGTTCAGTTGCGTTTGTAGGTGTTCTAGTAAAGTATCTGTTGGGGAATGAATCTATGAATTAAATCTACTTTGCGAAACATATACTATTTAGCAAAAAGAAGCAATGTAAATATAGCCGTACATCTGGGATTTGGGTGGATTGAAAGTGCGGCTATTAGCACCAAAAACGTTTTAGCATAGATTTCGTACGTTTCACCAATCAACTGCAGCTAATCATTCGAATCAGTTATAAAGTTTTTATACAGCGCAGTATAAAAAATTGCACAACTATTAGTTTTCACTTCAAGATGCCTTCATTGACTTCAAGTACGTCGCTTCAAATTGCGGTTTAACTATGTGTTGCCACAAATTATCGCGATATTCAACATTTGCAAACTTTTGCTATTTCAGAGAGCTGTTTTTCAAATTTCTTTATATTGCATTTAGGCGAAAATGCCTATTTTGTGACATCCTGTATTGTTGCAAATGCTCCTTTTGCAAACAAGCTAATACGGAATTAATACACTCGTATTAAATATTTGAAGCGCAGATTATTATATGACGTTTTTTGTATGACGTAAAAGAGTCTGTTAAAGACAAAATTTAATTAATATGCATATTCCTTACAATATCTGGTTCAATTTTTGAACTGAATGAAAAAAATTGTGGGGGAATAATTTATAATAAAAATACCCAAGAGAGCGATAATTAAAACAAACTTGAAATTATTTGCTATGTAACTGAATTTGGTAAAAGCGAAGATAACTAACATATCTTCCGCATAGTGCAAAATGCACAGAGCAGACCATTTACTCGATAAAACGATACAAAAGTTTCTATTATCGTATATACATAATGTTCTTTACTTCAGATATATACAAGGTTGCTCATTAGTGCGTCAAAGTGCGATATCTCAGTAAATATGAAGTTAGTTAAAATTCGTCCAACGAAAGTTTTTCACGTTTAAAAGGTACACATTCTAAAATTACTTTCCAATATACAGGGTGCATCATAAACGTGTGGTAGTCACCAACTCTGGTTTTTTAAATGAAACCCCCCCTTTTTTTTGTTATTTTCAGATTGGCCGTTCAATTTTAATTTATGTTTGTTTCAACCGCTTCACCTGAAAAATTTACGATTTCCGAGTTATTCGTAAAAATGTGAAAGTTTTGACAGCTACTGGGTTCCACAGAAATCGATGCTGTACACTACC
>NW_026018508.1:2560990-2576245 GCF_020466585.1 Dendroctonus ponderosae
TATAGTAGATTCATAAATAAAATAATATCAGAAAAAATATAACTCACAATATTACAACTACGACTTAATTATACGCTACTAAATATAAGTTTAAACAATATTTTTTCAAGTTGCAAAGTTGCAATTCAATTATGTAGTTCGTCACGTCTTTAGCGAAAGTTTCGTCGGATGTGATTTTCTTAATTTAGTCAGGTAGGGCGTTACACAATTTGCGGCATCCCTAGTAAGCACTTTTCTGCGTTAATGCTAGATTATGATTCGTATAAATTGCAATAAAGTTTCTAGTCCCGTAATTATGATTTACAGAAGTCCAGAATAAATAATTTACATTTCTAAAGACCAACATTAAACATGCATAATGCATCGTCCCCTACACCTTCAAGACTCAACAATCAAAAAATGTCCTGCAAGTAGCCCATTTGTTCTATAAGGGCTTTTATTCTTTTCTGAACCCTTTAAACACTCAGCGCATAATAGTAATAGTACCCTATATGATAATGCATTTTTGTAAAATTGATTCAGCCAAATGAACTACTCAAACAACTCTCAGACATACACTGGTAACATGTGTTCAATAACCAGCAGAGTTCAATTGACTACCATTCTAATGTCTTCTACTGAGGCAGATTCTTAAGAACTTGTCAATATTCGAAAACTGGAATTTGACGTAGTTYAGCTRGATATAGTCTGGTCTGCTTATTGCTGTTTATTTTTGCTTTGAGTGCTCATTTCAGTCTTTTTTCGGTATTGAAGAGTAATTTGGTCATGGCAAACGAGTCATTTACAAAGCCAAAGAAGCACTTTGCAGCATTTACCATATTTTAATTTTTTTTTCACGTGTGCCCACAAAACGTTTTTTGACATCGAACTCAATTTAAAAAAAGGCAGCGAATTTTATGCTTTGCTGAGCGTAGACTAAAAAAAAACGAATTCCTTAGATTATGGACTTTATTAAAAACCACGTTCGTACACGTTGGTTAATTGAATAAGGACAATTCGTGTGGCTTCGTACCACTATTAATATGTTTTTCTTATCTCTAATTAAGCTAAGCTCAGCATAGTTCATAGTTATATGTTGATCTTGTAGTATCGATGTGTGGGTAGCTTTATGTAGGGTAATATAGGTAACTCCTCCACCCTTAGAGCAAAATTCTGGGGTTGGCCTCAGAATTTGGTGTTCTTTCTCTGATGATTGGTTTCGGGTCGTCTGGCTTGCTGCACCTCTTTCTATAAAACTTATATGCAACAAACAATATTATTAATATCAGAATAACATAAATTAAAATTGACCATTCAACAATATGTCGAAACGTTAATAATTCTGTTTCCGATTAATCAATTTTTTGTATGCATATTTCTAGAGCACTTTTAACTGCACTTATTTCGTTCAAGTCTAAATTTTCCAATTTTAAGGGTTTGAATTCTTCTGGATCGTGTGAAATCAATAAAGTCTATTTTTGGTAGAGCAATATTTTTATATTTCCGCACGACATTTCAAAAATTTCGTAAAACATTGTTTTTGATTTTTAATTCACAGTTCTCGTTCAGTTCTATTAGGAAACTTCTTTTTAATGGAATGTTCTCTTTATTACTCCCGCACTTTTGTACTGCGACCGTTGTTTCAGAGCTTATTATGATCCATTTGTTAGATGCTACTTTTTGTGGTTTTTCGTGGTTGATGTTCACAGGAATCAGTCGACAATTTGACAGATTCTTCGAGAATTTCACTAGTTGGATTTCATATGGAGAGTCTTCTGTTGATTGTAGTGGATTTTCTTCTCGGCAAATGAACTATTCAGGAATTACTTCATGGCATTCATTATTTGAAAAAAAGTGGTTTTGCTCATTTAAAATTAAATATTTTGAATGAGGAATTATTACTTTAGAAGAGTTATTCTTGAATGTCGTCAAGGGTACAAGTGAAGTAATTATAGTTTTGTTTAATTTTTTTATTTATTGTTAAGTTTTAATTATAAACTCGAGTTTATTTTCTTTACTGTATGATTTTCTCAAAGATTAGAATGAAGCTAGGTTCAACATAGTTTATAATTATATGCTGATCTTGTAGTATTGATGTGTGGGGAGCTGTATGTAGGGTACTACAACTAGCGTGAATGTGAAATGTCAAACCGCTTTTATTTTTTTACTTTTTATTTAAAGGTGTTCATTCGAAGGACACAGTGCGGTTTTTAGTGTTATATTTCTCTTTATTGTATATTAACATTTTAACTAGTTTCCATCAAACTTCTATTCTTTCTTCAACAATCACATTCTTTCTTATACTTTAAGCCAATTAGTAAAGCTACTGCAAATGTAAACCAACTAGTTAAGCTGCCGCAGACGTAAACCAATACCTCTTTGTTATTGTCGACATTAGCTAGTTAGAGTCCGAGTGGCGCTGGAAGTCAGCGTATTCGAATTTAGGAACCAACTGGGCCTGTTAATTTGGTAATTAACCGAAAATTATTGCGCTTTACCGGATTGTGTGCTTTAACTGTAATATATGTATACACAAAACATATCATTTATTTGCCTACGGTAAGCCCTCGGAAACAGAAAGGCCTATCACGAGCAACCAAAATATGCCTATATGCTTGATATGTGAATAGAAATTAATTTGTGTAAAAGGTTCTGGATGTTTTATATATTATCATGTATGAAAAGTATACTCTAAACAATGTGTAGCAAAATAAAAAAATAAGAATTAATTAAGTCATCACTCTCAACTTCCATACTCACTATACGTGATAATTTTTTAAAAGTTATTTTTATATGTAATGATACGAGAGTGCTTAATTGATATAGAAATATGGTTTCCGGAGCTTAGTATCCGAAAAATAAACTAAATTTTATTCTATTTACTTGATTAATATGTTGGTTTTGAAATAGTAAACACAAATATCTTTAAATTGGCGACTTAATTTAAATTATCTCTTTCATATTTTAGTCACAGAGCTATAGTTAACACTTACGTACCTAATTATGGCTGTGTCTATTAACGCACCATTATTGGCTGAAAAATAAGCTTGGTAATATTGTAAAATAATTTGGTATTTTAATTTCAATTGATGCAAGTGCACCTAATTTATCTACAACATATCCAATCTCCATAATGAATCTTCCTTGGTAAATATCTTGCTGCAATTTAAATTAATGGCACGGGATTTATTGTATTAAATTAGGATTGATTGCAGCTAGACGATTTCTTTTGTGCAGTTGACCACAAAATAGAGACTCCTTCTATTCTTTTTCGTTAATCATAGTATGGGAGAAAACGCCTTATCCGTCTGGCTGTAACTTAGGGTGGAAACTCACCCCATCGTCTGCTGCCAAATCGCTATTGTTACCGAAATTAAGGGAGAACGATTGCGAAATTCTGTTTAGTAGCGATTTGTGCAATTTCAATGAACTTGGAGAAATAGAAGCTTGGGACATTTACTTAAATGGTTTAATAACTTGAAATATGCATTATTTATTAGAATAGTTTCTTGTATTTAAGTAGTTAAGTATTTTTCGTACTAAAAATCATTGACATTGTGGCACACGCAATAATTAATAAAATACTTTTCAATGAATATATATGTACACAATATATATTGGTACACAAATGTGCTGAAGCTTTGTAGCAGAACATGCGTTCCACTTGCATAGACATATCATACTATACAGTTAGTGGGTTTCATTGATCTATACGTCGATTCGCATCGCGTAACACATTGAAAAGCTCTTGTTATTGGAAATGTACCAAAGCGTTTCCTGTATTTGTTTTACTCCAGTTTTATATAAAGCAGTGTACTTGAATACATTTCCGATAAATCGACATGCGATGTGAACATTAGCGTTTGGTTTTTATCAAATTATTGCTAGATCTTCGCTGTAGCACCGAAACTCTTTTCCATGTGCTTCATTTATTTCCACAGTAATAAGTATAGGTGAAATCGTAAATTACCTCAATGAATTATATCAATTGTATTGTAATTTCGTAGGAAATACATCATATTTACAACATTTTGAACCTTTTGGGACAGACAAGAGCGAGAAAAGAAGTAAGTTCCTTTGGAAGAACACATTTGTGTATGCGTAATTATTATGTGGCGAAATACTAATTGCACTTACTTAATTAATATTTAATAACTAAGCAGCAAGCAGAATAAAATGTCTTTTAAATATAAATATTGAACGTAAATAATACGGAGAGGCTCTAGACCGTTTGAAAACGGTGTGACAATGATGCAAAATTTTGAAGAATTTCTATTTAAATTTTGAAGAAATTCTTATTTATTTATTATTATTAAATTCCAAATTTAGTGTTTTTGGTAATGCAAAAACCATGGAAAGAACATTCGCGGTAGTAATGTGAAAACCATGAATGAATACATGTTAAAAAAACTAATGATTACATGTTAAACAAGGTTTAAATAATTGAATAACGAAAATATTTGTATAGAAGCTGCCCGAAATTTTAAGAAACTTTCTATTTCGTAGGTGTAGCTGCTTGTTCTGATCTTTTTTACAACAGTTTTTTTCAACCCTCCTGCATCCATACTTGAACATAGGTAGAGGTATACCTTAACGATTTGCATCTCTCGCGCTGCTTAACTTTTTCCATCCATTTTAGTCCTACAGTTCGTTTGATGTCATCGTACCATCTTGCATTCCGTCTACCTATTGATCTTCTTCCAAGCCATGGTCTGCATTGTTCATATTATTTAGGTGTTCCATCTCTCGTCGTCTCTCCTTGCTACATGAACTGTGTATGTTGTTCTAGATATTCGCTTGTCTTCGTATCTTTCAAAGAAATACCTGTCATTGTCCTTTCTATAGCTCTTTGTGTTGTTTTTAATTTTCGTATTGTATTTTTTTAAAGATGCTTTTATGCGTATGCGTTAGGGATCGTTTTATTTTTTAGTATCCTTGAGAGTTTGCCAATAACTGCCGATCTTAGACTGCCTTTTCATAATTGTATTTGTTGTCCAAGGTATATGTACTCCTCGACGTTTTCCAATTGATTGTTGTCTATACTTATGATCGTCTCTTCTTCCAGGTTCATGATTTCAGTTTTCTGCCTGTTAATTTTTAATCCCGCATTTTTCATTTCTCTCGTAATTCTTCTAACATTCTGCAAATATCTTCTTTATTTTCCGCTTTTATCACGACATCATGATCAACCTTAGGAGATTTAGCTTTCTCCATTGATGTTGATAACAGTATTTAATTCAATATTTACTGCTTAAATAAGATTTGCGTTCGAACCTATTGAGATGAGTGGTTGTTAAAATTAGTATCATATATTCAATAGGGATTCATGCTCAAGTTAATTAACACACTTTTCTGGATTTTACTGTGCATTCTTGAACTGTTATAAGTAAGTCAGAATCAAATCTAGTTTTGTGTTGTAATATCGTTGGTTTGATTTTGATTTGCTATTCTCCCTGTATTATATCTTAGAAGATCTATCTTATAAGATGTAACATATCTACTCAATATGTTGTTGGTAGATCTAGTTTGTTTGTAATGTGATTTAGCAATATGTTGCAACA
Source organism: Dendroctonus ponderosae (assembly GCF_020466585.1). Lineage (NCBI taxonomy): Eukaryota > Metazoa > Arthropoda > Insecta > Coleoptera > Curculionidae > Dendroctonus > Dendroctonus ponderosae. Next base: position 2,566,531 of record NW_026018508.1, read on the forward strand.
CTTCTTCAAGGAAACATAGTACACCCACAGGCCTTTTCGATATTAAAACACGAATTTAACCCAATGATATGAAATAAACTGATTTAGCAGCTTCCTATTTCATTTGAATTGGTTACTTTTGATTTATATAGCCTTATATAACCTTAAGAACCGAGAAAACTTTTCTACGTTTTTCTTCGAAGTAAAATATCATCACTATTTTGAAATTTGTTGGAATCCTTTTAAAGTCAAAATGAAATTAAAACGGCATCGCATAGCAAAAATAATAATTCAGTTATTTTGTGAGCTTTCTATTATTGATTCGTAGTTAAGTATCAGATTAATCGAAGTTTATGATAATAAAGACAATAATTTGGTCCGGGCAAAAAAAATAACATGACTAACGGAAGCATGATAACTTATAATGTTGTATGCATATATAATGCAGTATGAACCCAATATATGAAATATATTAAATAAATACTACACAGGTGAGAAATATTGCTTAGACAGGTGAACTTAATTTAGCAATACATTTAAACCTATAACTAAAGCTCACCACGTCATTCAGATCTTTACTGGCGCCATATATTGATTTTTTAATGCAATCTGAGTTTTTGTCTACCCTATGAAAGATCGATTAATTCTGCATATAAAACGAGTGACTTTGTTTACATAACAAATATTTTCGATTTTTTGTTGCTCGTTTTCATTTTGATTATTATAAACACATACTTTGTGTTTCAAATTAAGTGTTAATTTTGAAACACAAAATTCAACAAAATGTAAAAAGTTACAAAAAAACGAAATACATTAAAGTACTTTTCAAACTGGGCACTACCGTTGCTAGCATCTAGTTGTTTGGGAAAATCACTAAATAGTTTCGATTTTGAGATTGTGAATAATGTGGCGGTGCACCATCTTACTGAAACTATAGGTTCAAAAATTCCCGGTATTATATTGGAAGCAAGATGTTGCTTCCTTATTCTTTTCTTGTATCGAATAACCTTTGTACGGATTCCATTTGCTCTGCTTTAAGGATTTTAAAACCAACGACTGATTTCCTTCGGCTGGATAGCAACTTATTTTTCCACTATTAATAAAACATTCTCCTTTTTTCTCCTGAGGCTGTTTTGTTAGGTGTGATCGGACCGAAGGCTCTAAATTTGTTCTCTGTGCGAGCATCGAGTGACATCCAAGTATTATTGTTCTTTTAACTATATATTTTTTATTTAATTTGTTCCAATGCCAGTTTTGTAAGTTAAAAATTATAAAAACATGCAATGTTCAATTTAGTCACTATCGCTTCAATTCCAATTTTTTGATACCCAAACATCTGAAAACGGTGATTTATGAACATAATTTGTGAACATGGTGTGATTAATAAACTTGAGGATTGGTTATAAGTAGGTCGGAAGGGTTTTTCAAGCACGTTAGTCGGCATTAATGTATTTCATTTGGAATTTTTTTATACATATAATACAAAATTTGACTGTTTTTATATCCAGAGCAAATCTGTTTGTTACCAACTATAATATATCTATTAACAAAGACACTTAGACAGACCGTTACCATGGCGGAAAAATTGCACGTTTTCAAAGTTCATGTACTTATTAAAACGGTACATCAATACTTGAAGGAATTCAGCTCTAAGATAGAAATCCTGAATTTTATTTGAAAGCTTTTAGAGTCTTAAAAGCATTTGCCACCATAAAACGACTAATTGGCAACAGCAAAGTGCCCTGACGATTGCTGAGGATTTTCTTGAAATAATATTAAAGCTTTTAATGTTTTCACTGAATTGAATATAACTGAATGGATCAAGTTCTAAACTTTGGCTCCATCTTGATATCGCGTTATCTAAGTAGTTATCTTGATAACTGTGGAGACAGGTTATGTTTTTATAGAAATGGCAGACTTTCCTTTGTTTTGAAAAAAAGGTCCTAAAGGTTACAATTAATTTCAAAAAATCTATCGGCTATTCGGTTGCTTCGTCTCAATAAAATAAAGCACGATCTGCTGGTCAATCAAACCTCATGACTCTGCACAATGTAACTTTGGCAATAGATTGATGCGTCATACATTATGCACTCTGCACAATACATGAGAGCGCTTGAACGAGATCATATGGCTAGAATTGAGGGTATTTAAAGTATTTTTTATTAATTATTTTTTAATCACATGGGCACTTAGATAGAAAAAACTGCCCAGATTAATTGATTTATGAGCAATAATCCCCAATAGGATTTAATAACTAATGGTAACTAAAGTGAGCAAAAGGATAATTATACATTTCGGATAGAAAATTGCCATCTGGTAGAATCCGCATACATTTTGTTCAAGTAACTTGGAAACTAATTACTTGATTTATGTACAACGGTGACTTTTGTTTAGATAATTACACATTTCAAGTTGGATGAGGATATCTCGAAATACTACACGAGGATCATATCTAATAAGTACTGAGGACAAACAAATGATACTATATCAATTTAAATTTTATTTTGATCAGAAGATATTTTGAAAAGTCGCAAATAAAGTACTTTTTTGTTCATGTTAGTCTTCTTCTTCTTCCTCGTTTTTACATCTAAGCAAACTTTGCATGTTTTCCTTCATCGCTTTGTCAGGTTTTATTCAACTGAGATGGTACCACTCCAACGTTAACGGGGCCTTCCGATGCTTCCTCCTATTAGAGATTTATTTCTCAAATAAGCGATTTGTTCCTCGTGATCTTTACTATTCTGTCATCGGTTATGCGGTTGATGTGTTCGTCCCTGATGTCCATTCCTTTTCTCTATGTAATCCTCACTCATTGATGTTATCGACTTCACACCTTCTTCTGAAATCATTGCTTCTTTTCTGATCCATCAGGGTCCTGCAAGTTTTTTTCGCACCTCTTTCGTCCCTGTTATTTCCAGCATTTGACTTGATTTTGAAGTTTCTGGTCTGGTTTCTGCAGTGTATGTTAGTATGGGTTTAATTGCTGTTTTGTAGATTCTGGATTTACCTTCGATTCCTATATATTGCTCCATATAGTACTGTGAAGACACGCGGCTGTTATTGCTGCTTTCATGGCTTGTCTCATCGGCTCCGGATATTTCTATGCCGAGAGCATTAAATTTGATTTCCCGCTGTATAATTTTCTTGTCTCGTTCAAGGTTGTGTCTAATTGGTATTCTAGATGTATTCGTGCTAAATGCACTATTTTTGTCATTGTTATATTCATTCACGATTCGGTGTGCACAAGTTCATTTAAGTAATGCGATGAATTCAAAACTTTGATAGACTGGGAGTTGCTGTTGGTACCCACCAACAGCTAATATAATCATTATTCTCTTGGAATTTATTACCATCATTTTGTCTCACTAAACGGTCATAACAAGTCTAGATACTGAGTCGTCGGTGATAAGAACTCTAAACTGGAATGATGCATAATTAATTGCATTGTGATCAGAAAGATTAACTTCATTGAGGAACAAAGAAGTTTCCAAAAATAGAAGGGATAAAATATATTAGGGATTAAACTAAGATTCGTGTTTTTGGACAAAGATATATTTATTTGCCGCTTGCGTTAAGATACAATTACGAACCAGTTTATAAAGTTATGTATTGTGATTGTTTTTGGTGGCTTGCCTTACGAGTTAAGCTCTTTATACCGCCAGTCGTTTAGTAAAGTTTTATGGTTGTTTTAAAAATCGTTTAATTATCGTCAATTTACATTTTATAATATTCGTTTTTCGATTAAGTGTTTGAAACGAAACTGCAGGTTGCAGGTATTGAAATTTTCAAAAATAATTAAAAAATCTTAAAAAATTTAAAATAATGAAATAATACATATTTGTTATACCAATTTTGTTAGTACACATTTACCTCGTAAAAAGTAGTTCAAAAATACATGGACCATTTTGAATGATAATGTAACAATAACCATAACAAAGTTTATTGATTAGGAATTTTAACACATTTGAATGCATGATGAAACTGGTTTAACAAATAAAACGTTTTCAATACAACAAGCTAATATATAATAATAAAATAGTAAAAAACTGTCAAGGGATTAGCCATCAAGACTTCCAGGCTTAGCACTTACACAGAAGTTTATGAAATGTTATTCCGTTCAACGTTAGTTATACACTAAGCGTGTTTAATATTTCGTAAATTTAGTGACATGGTTTTTGTCTAAATAATCTAGATCTTTGTATTATTATATCGTTGCTACATTATCTGTACTAATGTCACTCATTGTTTATTAAATGCTAATAGTTTTGTCTCCGAAAATCATATAATTATTTTTCAGACATCCCTTTCAATCCATTTGCTTCGTCACACCGCTCACGGATCCAATTATGTGTTTCCCCATACTCGACTGCTAACCTTATGCAAAAATCTCAGACTATTAAATTGCAAAGTTTTACCACTTCGATGACGTGAAACGTGAAACGGATCAACCCAAACTTCGTTTCATCAATCTTGAGATATCCTGCCAGTATCATTATTCAAACTACTGCAAATGCCAATGTGTCTAGCCAAGATACTTTTTACATTAAATATTGCAGATTGATCAAGAGCGTACTCAAGACCTGTGAAACCTTTCGTTTCCCCGACGTACGATTTTCTATAAGGGATTAGTGGATATTGCCCTTTTACTCCTTGTATTGATTGATACTGTGGAATGAATCATATATTATGCTAGACCTGCAGGAATTGGGACATTCCCGTAAAAGCAAAATTCTGTATTCTCATGACTATTTTATCAGTTATTTGCATACATTTCCTGCACTTGACCATTAGCAGATTTAAATTTGCAAGCTGTGCCTTATGTGCATTAAATAATGGACTTCTTAATTAAATACGCTACTTTTTTCCTGCAATTAAATTATTTGCAATATTTTTCATAATTAGATACGTTTTCCTCTAATCTACCATCTTGGTTACTTATGTATAACAATTATTTATAATGTTTAACAGGTATTATTTTATTAAATATGCGAAGTATTATTGAAATGTTTCCACTCCAAGCCTATCTAATAGTGGCAAAAAAATTGAAAGTTTTTCGGTTGAAGATTAATCGTTGTAATATGATAATTATAGCGCGATTTTCAAACCGACATATTTTGTAAAAATTACAAACATTTTCTTTTTGTTTTATATGTTTTTACAATTTATGCTTGATAATAAGTAGGAAATAAAGGCGATTTTAAGCCTTGTAGCTCATTAACTAATAATCGAACACTTTCTTTTGGCATAACATCCAATACAATAAAAATTACAAAGCAAAACCATTAATTGTAAAAAAAAGTATTTGGTATTTATCCATAGGAACTGTCACTTAAATTTGCTTTCAATGAGAATTGGTACCGACGTTTTCGACTGGATTTAGCTCTGGGCTACAAAAGCTTTTGATGTGTTTTGTAGCGGAGGTTGATAGGAAAGTATTTAATTTCCTTGTCAGTTATTTTCCGAATAAAGCAACGAAATGGCAGCGGTCAGTATGTTTCGATCACTTTTTCTGTAATGGTCGTGTGTTTAAAAGACAGCTGTATTTGCTATATTGTGTTTTCTTCTTCAAATACTGGCGAATAACATGAGTGTTGTACTAATTCCATTGATTAATAAACGCTCTTTAACTTGGGGTTGTGAGTTAGACTAATTTGAAAGTTTTGAAATTATTTTTTACAATTATTACTAAAAGTTAACCGTCATAAAAGTTTCAAACTTTGAGAAAAACATAATGTGTGCCAAAACCAAAAGCCTACTTTTAGCAATTTATTCAATCGTCATGCCGTTGCTTTCTGCATTCTCCAAACAATAAATAAAAGCATTTCTCGATTGTGTACCGACTCAATTATTTTTTGAGAAGTACCCCAATGCACTGCACCGGTTCCCCAGAGCCTTGCATTTCTCTTTTCCTCCTCTTAGAGAAAATTACTTTCATTTATAAGGTTGGTTTCAGTCGCATCTGTGGAATTTACGAAAATATTGGAAATTCCTGGGGTAAAATCGGTCGATATGAAGCTAAATGCAATCTGGGGATTTGTTAAAGAGAACAAACCGAGAAAAATCGACTTTCGGTTTCTTCGAATTAGCTTTTTGATTTGTTGGTGAAAATATCTGTTTATTATTAGTCGCAGTTCTTCTTTCTCGCGTTATGAGAGCAAATAATAAATATGTTGCGTATCGGAAATTTGAGCAAACTACTGAATTCTCAAACCTTATGCCAATTTCGCGGTTTTAACCCCGAACAGAGCTGCCTTTGCAGTTTCAGCCCAGCCGCCTCTTATACAGAGAACTAGTTTGCTCTATTTGCCCTGAAACATTTTCTGATCCTAGCCTGCAATGTTTATAGACATTGCGTTCCTTATGAATTGGTGAAACTACCTGCAATTTATGCGTTCAATAAAATGTAGATTCTCTATTTCAGAGGCCGAATACATTTGGAGCCGTTTGCATTTATAGGGCTTATTAATATTATCTAACGGGCAATAACTTGCATTTAATATAATTTTCAAATTTAATTGTTTTACTTATGATGCCCATATTGTTGGAAATAAAACCCAAATACTTCCTTCCAGTTTCATCATCTATTATAATATTGTGTAATGTGAAATTAGATGCTATCAAATATCCTAAAAAAGCACTTGTCATATATTTTAATTTCCTTTATCCTTGTTGGTTCATTAACTCTAATTACAATCTAGGCAATTAGGTTGTATAAATAATACCTTATTTAAAGTTTTTGTGTTGCGAAATTGTTAATTTCACGTCTAAGGTCCACAAACAGTCGACTGTGGATTTAAAAAACTTCTACATCACGTATTCCGAATAACTTGCTTTATAAATGTGCCACTGAATTGCAGCACAATTTGGGTTTAAATTCAAGTAAGAAAGTTTATCGCGCTGTATAGAACTTTCAAGAGTTCCGAAATAAAGTTATTTTTGGATTACTCCTGTGATGCGGTTTGAGAAATAGATTATTGGATTTTATAGTGGGTTATTGGATTATTAACAAAATGCGGCAATAGACTTATAGGCATAGAATATTAGTCTAGGCGAAACTTTCTGAAATCCCTAAATCGACTGCAAAGATAATAGAAAATCGAAACGAGGAATAGTGACTTTTGAAAGTTATGTTTGGCTAAATTGAGTATTTAGTGGATGCTGTGAGCTTTGTTATTTATTTACACATATTACAGTCATACTTATATTTGCAGAAACTCGAATTTCTGATTAATGGATGTACATCTTAGGTGATAAATCATCTTGTTCAATATTAAATAGATTCTTTTAGTAATATATAAATTTTGTCGAACGATAACAATAGCTTTTCTCTTTATCGCCATTTTCTCTCTCCATATTTTTCTTGAAAAAAGGAAACCGGTATCCAATAAAATGGCGATTTAATATGCCAGAGCGTTGTGTTATTCATCGGCGTGTCTCGTCTATAGTCTCGTCTTTAGAATCTTAAATAAGATTCTCAATTCTCTTCTATCGTTCAAGATCTCTCCAAGTTCAATTTATTGAGGGCCTTATAAAGGCTGCTTCTGTTACAAATGTGTTGTAGATTTCCTAAAACAATACTTATCGGGCATAGATTTCAAAATATTCAGGATGTTTCAGAGTTGCTGTGATAAAAACCAAGATCAAATTCCGTTAAGCAAAATATAGTGCAAAAAAGCAAAAAAAAGTGCATTAGAACATGGGTCCGAAAATACACGTTCCCGAGATACCGGAATGACAAATTATACTAAACTATTTTCGATTCTTGCTGGGCTTTTCAGAACATTCTGGATATTTTCGAACAACTGTGACAAAGTATGGGGAATCGCCTGCCTGAGAGCAGGAGGTTGCCAGTGTGCAAACATTTGTTTTTATTTTCTTATCATTTATTAATTTAACAAAATGAGTACCTATTCTTAGACTTATGGGTACCTATTCTGAAAATAAAAATCGATTTTTTACGCAAATGGATTTATCAACATACGATTTTACTCGAATAGACGGAGCAATAGAAATAAGCGAACAATATATAAATTACAGAATATTGATCGTAAGTGGTGATTTCTAAGAGCAAGGCAATAACTGGTATATTATTTGCCGCAAAAAATATTACTTTTTAAATTTTCAAGTGTGAACATTGAATACGTTCAGTATAGTTACAGGGAAACGAGTTAAACATTTATTTTTTAAATCTCTGTATAGCGGAAATAAATGATTTTCGGGCTTACTACCAGCTTAACTTAATTTCGTCTATATTTTTTTCACTACGACTCTAACTAAGCACTCTGTATACCAAGTCACAATTGTGAAAATGCACAAAAGAATTCCAAAAAAAATTTGATGTGAATTTTCACATCTAAAAAAGGGTCATTAACATTTTTTCTGAGTAACGTTTTACTACTTTGTTCAAACATATTAAAAAAGTAATCTAGATTTTCTACTACACTACAGAAATGAGTCCAAAGAAAGTCGACGAGTTTTCTTGCAATATCGATCTATTATTTTTTTGCATAAAAGATTCAGTTTGCCAGTATTTTACAGGAAAACTTTAGAACAAACTCGGTTCTTCTCTTTAGAAACAGGGTTGTTTAGAAATATTGATCTAAAAGTGAAGTTAAAATAAACTATTTTAAACTTTTGCTTTTTCAGTTCTGGGAAATAATTTTGGAAAATAATTATTAGGCTTTGTTCATAATTCGAAGCTACAAAAAGTTTTCCAAACATTTTTGCAAATCGGATAAGGAGGCGAGTGTAATAAAATTTATCTCATAATTTTTCACAGGAAATACTTAAATATTGTGTTTTAAGTAAAACCAAAAAATAATGCGTTTTCTGCGTGGAAAGAATTGCTTGAATTAGAAACCTTGTTAAAACTGGAATGACCTGAAAATTTAAAGGAACTTCAAAAATCTGAAGAGCAATGAGGGCGGCGAATATTCCAAATATATTTTTTTTAACTTTTGCCAGCTGGTCGTTTTTTCAAGATAATCCTAATTACTTTAGGTAAAAAACTGAATAAAATTATTTGTATTTTGTGCCAAATTCGCAGCTGAAATGGGTTTTCGAAAGCTCTGCAAACCGATGAATGAAGCGAATTTTCTAACAAAATTAATTTTGGCATTTTTGGCTGAAAAGGCCCCATTATTGTGGGAAAAATAAAATCTTCGGAAAATAATGGTTCTTTGCGTTTTTAATCAAAAACTTTTAGTTTTGTGATCGGTTTTGGAGAAAACTTTAATGGTTTTCGGGAAAGAACGAGATGAATTTATTTTAGTTTTTGTCCCGAATTCAACGCTGAAAAAGTGTGTAAAATTTTTACGAAACCATGAATTTATTCTTTAATTTTTCGCGTAGACCTCCAGAACGTCAGTACCTTTAAGTGAAACTCTACAAAATAGAGCGTTTTTGAGGAGAAAATGAAAGAAAAAAATTCAAAACTGAAAAACCACATTTTTCTCCATACCTCAGAGGTATGGAGAAATTGCCAAATAATCTGTTATAAACTTTGGCTTATTCTGTTCGTTTTTTGATAGAAAATTATTTGATTTTTGCTCCACATTAGAAGCTGGAAAGGGATTTCTAAACTTTTTACAATGCAACGAATCCTTATAAATTTATTTCATAATTTTTCGCGGAAAATACCTGAACATTGTCAGAATTTTTAAGTTAAACTTTAGAAAATTGAGCATTTAGAAGAAAGAGTAACCTGGCTAAAACTGGAAAATTGTGAAATTTTCAA
>NW_026018508.1:2577168-2606834 GCF_020466585.1 Dendroctonus ponderosae
TTCCTAATATTAAAAAATCAATAACATGGCTTCCCCCTATTCTGCGCTCTTAACTCTGATGTATACTTATCGAATTCTCTTCAACCGATGATTAGGTGTTAGCAATATTATTTCACGGACATAATAGCGGTATCAATGTTTACACCATGCGTTAAAGTACATGGTGCTTCAAAAATATATCAAGTTCTAAATTACCCTTTTGTTATAATATATTACACTTAACTGTTTTGCGTTCGTACGTGTGCACGATCTGCTTAAGGTAATGGATATGATCGGATATGTTCCCACCCAAGTAGGAAGTCAGACTTAATTGGCACTTTTATAGAGTTTTGCATATCAGTTTACGTTTACCGTGTAATGATACTATTACTGGCAACTGTTATGGTAGATTTCTAAATTCGTTGATGAGTTGCATGCAGTTGCTGTTAGTTTTACTAAAATTTCATAAAATGGAACGTAAATTACTAGGACCGAGACTAATAATCAGTTAGTAGTTAATATCGAAACTTGGAATGCTGGAAGTTGTATTAAGCACGTTTTAAATTGCATGGAAATACAACAAAAACATTTTGTTCAATTTTAATATGTACTTGTAAAATCGATGTAATAATCGGAAGCAATTTGATTTAGAGATTTACTCATATGGTTAGGAAGTTTAATAGGCTTCGAGTGAACAAAACTTTATAATAGTTCTCTGGTATTCTTAGGTTGATGAGTTACACGTAATTTTCCAATAATAATGATGCATTCGAAATAAACGTTGCAAACATTCGAACTAAAATTACTCGTCCGCAATCTAACATTTCTTGTTCACATTGTGCCCTTGTAATGAAGGGTTTGCGTTGCATACAAACTAATCATGGAGGCTTTGTAGGGGCAATAAAATTGTTACCATAAAGTATGCTTCTCTTGCTATGATGAAAAAGTTTAGAATGCATGTTCAATTACGTCGTAAAAAAATAAAAATTTCAGATTATATTTTTTTAAATGCGATATACATTTTCTGGTTGTTGTAGTGTGTTTCAGAATTGAAAACATAATAAAAACGTGCGCAAATTTTGAAAAGTTTGCCTCAACACCMTGTGAGCAGTTTTTCTATTTAACATTCAAATTTAGACGCGTTGATCCAAGTGAATAGTTTGTCTTATAAAAWTATTTCACCGACGTGTGTGRTTACATTCTCAAYAAATACTRAWWKYAAATAYTTAAATGTWTATTRGTKTATGATACAAAAAWCAWGAAGTATGCAATWMAAACGAGCCGTTAAAYAGCTTTWAATSKATKTTCAAAACAACARTGTATYKCMAATCTGTTGAAATTATGTTTCGTTTGCCTGWCAAATGAAATGAMTTTCTYYYAATTGACGAAGAGCCATSGAACAGAATGTTATGTAGAATGTASAAACMCGCAATATTTAAAGAAGGTCTTTTAAGAAATTAATGGAATAACGMTYGTAATTTTTTCAAWCTTGGTGTTCGCCAAWATTTAAAATTTTGTTCAATGTTAAAATAATTAAGAAYRCGTTCAAATACTTCTTTGGAMGTATATGTTCAAAGTTTATATGTATTCCACAACTGCTTCTTTTACGRKCYGAAATAATTAAATACTCAGMTTTTTTCACTAACAACAAAATAACTACCKATTTTTTGATGTGCAATGTATGTCCTTTGGTTGTTCAAGTTATAAGTGCTGAACGTAATTGTTTTTAAAGATGTTCAAACAAAGCAATACAAATTTCCGATAATTATCACATTTTTTATGAAAAAATTGGAAATGAGCGCTAACAACGGATTTATAGTCCAGCAGTCAACAATTTGTGTAATTGTCATAGCTGAAAGTTCTTTAAACTTACGTGTTGCTCTAAATCAAGAAATATTAAGCTTTTCATTTATATTCTATAAATACTATATTTTAATAAAATCRTAAGTTGAGAACATTATCATKTCGGATTAGGGYACAATTTTAACAAAATTGGGCAATTGACATATATTTTATATTTTGTTCAGCTGTCCGAAGAAAAATRCAATAATTCTTTGTTTCAGRAAAATTGAAATTCWTAATTCTAAAATATGATRCTATTTCGAAAATTCTAGAAAGTGCGACCAATTGATAATATGACAATTYTAAAGACTGCTCAAATCAGTTACAATACCTTTTTTTTCTGGCTATGTAAATAATTATTTATCTGTCAGCTCCCCATCTTCCTTTTCTTCGATTTCGACCCTGCAGCTTTTGGCTCTCACCCTTTTCACGTTTTTACTCGTTATTCAGCACATTTACTTCTTACACATAACCAACACCGATGGGGGCAATGCTAATGTCTCTCTTTGCCAACTATTTCTTTGGATGTCGATCTGAAAAGGTAAACCAAYTTTCATAAAAAGTTGTTAGTTTTATTTCGAAAGCACAAATCCGTTATCACCAACCGTTCAATTGCCATGTAATATGCAATTATACTTCATGTMACAACAATAGTATTTAGCCATCTACGTACACAATATAGTTTTGTACCCAAAAAGTTTTCCTAATTACATTTTAGGCACTCAGACACATTGYCTACAGCGTAGTTAGTAAGRGATTGTTTGTTAATAATAGAAGTTGGGGACGYCGTTGCCAAGGGATCTGATGGAAATAAGCCAACGTAAAAGCYCTTTGGTGGTGCTTCTTCGGAAAGTGGAAGTTAATTTTTGATGGAGCTTTTCCATCTTGGTAACCCGYTTTAAGGGGGATTTACGAAGAATGCCAAGYTATTGACATTGGATGCGAACAGAGAATACTCTATCATTTTGCCAGCCATCGAGTTTTGTTTGCAAATGTGTGTGTGTATTAAACATGTGTTCTGTGGCAGGCAGGCCGAGAGCAGATGAGTTATCGATAGAAGAGGGCTGTTTGATAATTAATAGTTCGAGTCTGATGATAGCAAGATAGAAGTGTACGGGCTTAAGGAAGGAAACTGGAGAAATGATAAATAGTCGCAAACTTCAATTAATTCGAGGTTTAGGTAATGGATAGAGTTGATCTGAGGTTTAGAGAATTAAATGTTTTGGTATGTCGGCGGCTATTTCGCTTGTAAGTAATAGTATGAACCCCTCTTAAGTTTCTGTTTTTTTGTAGATTTTCTCTTCTGGATTGAATAGTAAAATTATTCTCTCCAACATCGATAAACATACCAAATTTTATGTAAATGTTTGTAACTACTGACCAATAAAAGGGGATTGCATCTGCTTCATATCGTTTATCATCAAATTGCGTATAAATTCGTGTTGCTAACTTTCTAAAATAATATTTGGTCCTACTGAATGGAAGCAACAAGCATTTATCTTCTTTGAAAAAATTACACATACGATTTATTTTGATGGATAAAAAACAATTACCAAAAGGTATTTTAAGAGCCCTAGGGTGTGAACAAGATTTATGTACAAACAGTTTATTTTATTCCTTTATCTTCTCACCTAAGTCTGCCCGAGAAAATAGATCTTTTATATATGCGAAAAAGCTATCCGCGTGGTTTGAGCTTGTCATGATAAATAAGTGTGCAGTGCTGTTATGGATATTCCGAAGTAGAAATGTATCTGCTCGTATGGAGGCAATTCAAGAAAAAGGTTTTAAACCTGTATTCGTAAATTTTCATAGAGAACGCTTATGCAGGACGCACGTGAATTTAGAGCACGCTTTCAAAGCATTTCTTATTTACTTCAAGAAATGGAATTCGAACGTTTCCATTAAGTTTCTTCGTTTTAGATTTTATACTAGCTACAATTTAAATGATATGATGATGATTTCCTTTAACATTGCTTTTGATTTATTATGTTTTCTTCTGGCGACGTTCTTAACCGTATGCCATTGCTATTTAAGGTGCATTCAAATCCGGTTAGATCAATAATCAGTTCGAGTTTTCAAGTTTTATACATTTAATTTTTTTTTGCTGGGATCGAGTTGTTTAATGTGGATGCTGATGTTAAAACTGCGATGGAATGCGAAGTTAAATAGAAATAATTTAATAGCAAAATGTATTATTATATTTATGTAGATCAGTTGTGCTTGCTGTTGCAAATTGCAAATCGATTAACATATTGGCTACACTGCAAGCGCAAACTGCAAAATAAAATAACTGAAAATTTGTTCATTATGCAAAGTGAAAGTTTGGTGAGGGTTGCAGTGATGTTGCAAATCTCGTTAAATTCAATTAAATCGAACAGCAAAGGTTTTCTGTTTGCCAACGAAGTTGGTTTTAAAGTAAGCTAATAAGTGGAAATAAGCAATATACAGACAATACTAGGCACAGCACAATTTTACATGAATGTGAGCAACTTAATATGAATAATGCATAGCTCAGGCCTGCACAAAATCTCAGAGCTGGCTGGAGTTTATCATGAATATATACTTTCAGGTCAGAGTTTTCAATAGAATAATAGTTAACAATAAGTTCGGACCAGGAGAGTTAATAGAATCATTTGCGAGAAGATTTATCAATTGATTATGAAACAATTTTTGCAAAATTATCTCAAGAGCAACTTGTCCGGTTCATATATTTATGAGCACTTCAGTAATTTTGTCCTTCTCCGTAAATGACTAACTTTCATTTAATTGATGATTTAAAATCATACCTTATTAATATTACACTGAAGTGGATGGCAAAATAATAGAATTTTGATCTTAAAAATTTTTTATTTTTTAATTCAGATGGTGTTAATATTTGGGTGCATGCTTTGAAGTTGCTGTACATGTACTGACCACATATTTGATGCAGATATCTATCCAAACCATGTGATCTAAATTATTTATAATTTTACAATTCGAAAGCATGATACAATAAGAACTAAATACATAACCACTATTTCAACCATAGTAATAAAAGTAAAAACATTTCCTAATTTATAAGACATTTTCTTCTTTGATGGAATTCATTTAAAATATACACATATACCTACATATAATATTATTAATGTATATATCGATATAAGTTTCATTAATTCATTCATAAATTCCAATTGGAAATTATTCTGATCATAAAACGACTCGTCATATAACGAAAATTATCATTTTTTCTAAATATTAATTTCACATTATCCAACTGCAGTGATACATTTGTGGATACCAAAGCGCAGTTTAATTTAATAATTTATATGGTAGACTGGCAATGTGCCAAGGCAGTTTTACGTTTCTTGAGGTCTGGTTCTTAACAAGCGCCTGAGTGGAAATTTACACCATTTCTCTTAAAGATATTTCTTGCATGGTCAACTTTTTCATAAAATAATAATCCAATAACTTTTAAAAGCACTGCATATTTTTAGGAAAAGAAAACGTCCACATACACAATAATAAAACACAGTTCTTCATATGACATGAAATGTACGTTTTCTGGTTTAAGCTATAGTTTATTATTAGATACCTGGGATGTCTCATGAATAACAATTATTAATATAATAAAATCGCACAATTACGGTTAAAATTAGTATTAGCGAAACACAACAACGACAATAATATATTTCGTGTTTAAATAGAAGCTATTCTTATCTCAGGGCTTTAAAATACGTTTTTCCCAAGCTTTTAAGCGAAACGGTCTGAAAAGGGACTGAAAGGGTCCATGTTTTGCAGATATAAAGGTAAATACCATTTTCTTGCTGATGTACCTCTTCACGGTAATTTCAAATTTTATTCATTATCAATTATTTTCTCACTTATCCAAAATGTGTTTATATGTTTACATTTTCGTTCCTTCTCCCATTTGCTAGTGAAACATTGTTTACATCCGATGAGCTCAGGTGTGAATGTTTGTGCTATTATAAGGTTTTGAAAATTGGATATAATATGGATAACATGGACTACAATATAGATAACATCTCGACTTTGATTAAAGAATTATACCTGTTTTACTCGGTATCGGTACCCAAAAACGGCGATAATTCACGGAAATGAAATAGATTATTTAGCAAACATAAACTTCGGTAAAAAAGTGCAACACACATTTATCAATGGAATGTAAGTAATCATAAAAAAAACATATTGTGGGTTTTCAGGGAAGCGTGACATACTGTATAATCTTCTGGGCAACAATGAATCCTCTGCAATCTTTCAGGGTCTTATTTAAAGCAAAACGTATTGTGACTATGTATTGATTATGTATTTATAAGACAATTTTATTCATTATAAGAACAAGCACCTTCTAAGCGAGAATATAACACATAGTTACAATACGCGTAACACCGACATTACCTACCCAATACGTAACCTAACGATGACTGAAAAAGCTCCCCTCTATATGGGTATCAAGCTTTTCAATAAGCTCGATGCGGGTTTGAAAAGTGTAATGTTAGAAATTTTTTTTTTAAATGAGGCTGAAAAATTTACTAATTGATCTAGAGCCTTATAGTTTGAACGATTTTTGGAACTGTTCTTGGTGACGTGTGATACGTGGTGTGTATTGTTGAAGATATTGATTTATTAAGTATTGGGAATGGGTATTTGTTATTTCTAAGCTTGTATGTTATAGCGTAAGAGTAAGAATTGTATTTCAGTAATATTGGGAAAAATCATATCTCCGTGATCTTAGTTAATGACGCAGTTTTACTTGTGCATTTTGTATTTATATAATTTGTCACAATTTACAATGAAGTAAGTATGAATGAATGTAAGTAAGTAAATAAATAAATATTTAATTTGCGTTCGAAATTTAGATACATTTGAAACAGAAAAATGTTATTTGTAGTGCGGCTTTGCTATTTTTATTCTTCGGGAAAGACTAGTTCTAGAGACCAGAACTCAGTAAATTTAGATTGTTTTCCTGTGGTCTGATCAATTAAGTTTGCTGCTCCGATTACAAGGATAATTTTGAAATCGCAATTGTCGCTCTAAATTACCAAGGGAAAGGAATGAAGTGGGAAGCCGAAAGTCGCCTGGAAAACTGCAAGTGACAGTTTGAAGTGTGCGACTCGGAGGACTGAGCCACTTGAAAATTGAAATGTCGGCTATGCTGGTATTTGTTGCAAAGTAGATCGATTTATTTTGCGACAGGTTTAACTCGTTTTTGGACTGGGATAAACGTATTTTATAGTATTAAAATTGATATTTTGTGTCAAGTTGTTATTATAGCTACTTCAGTTTTAGCTAGCACGAGATGATACTGGTTAAACAAGTATAAAATAAAATTGCCTTGTTTAAATGTATAAAATTCCAATAGTTCCATAATTCTAGATCACCTTAAAATAATTGCGAAAGGAAATGAAAACAGCAAAACTATATCTTTCTTGGAGCCAGCAGAATGTAATTTCCACGATTAATGACATAGATTCAATTAATTCAACTTTATCGGGTTTTGTCTATTCCTGAACATTTACATTGGTGTGGGTTGAGATCAGTTACCGTTTTGTAAGATTTAGCATCAAAGGGTACTAGTCTCAAAAAAAATTTTGGTATGTATATGTTCTGGTATGCATATGTACATGTTCTGGTATGTTTAAAATCAGCCAATCTTAAAAATTAAATGTAATAATTTAATTCGTTTTCACATTATTTAGGTTAGTTTATGAAGCTGTTTTACTTAAAAGTTTGAACTAAAAAATATTAAAATATATCTGGTCTGCAATAACTGGCAAATGGTATCCAATTTTTTTTAATGTGTTGCTAAAAATAAGTGTACAGAAATTCTTAACTTAACTAAAAAACAAATTTTCTTTTGACTGTCGTATTCTTGTAAATTATTAAAATATGACGGAAACCACAGTAGGTTTATGCAGTAATTCATTAACTCAATTAACAATTTTCTTACTAGATTTCTTCTTCATTTACTGCTTTTTTGTTTTAAAAATACTCATTAATTCCATGATTATGATTTATCATTTAATTTCTTTTCATATTATAATTAACTCTTAATAGAGATTCGACTAAGAATGCCTATTAGTTAAATTATTCGTTCGGCCGCAGCTAGTCAACTGACACATGACGATGAAAAATTAATTATTAGTTTTATTTTCACTGCTTAAAGTATCGCTCTTCACATTAGAAGCTGTTCCGCATAACAGTTCTGTGATGTTTTATTTTAAGAACTTGATAGCTTAATTGGAATTACCTTTAACTTAAATTCTAACCACTCATTGCCACCATATTTTCCGGTTGTTTTCAAATTTAAAGCTTGCATTCTTACACACCTTTCTTGACAATTTGACAAATATTGTTGAATTTGGATGTAATATTTTGGCCAGTATCACTTCGCTACATAGATCAGAACTAAGTTTTTTTAGTTTAATATTACGTGTTTTATTGTTTAGTTTCGGTGATAATACAATTCAGCATTTTTAGTCTATAAGTGTTACTGTTAATGTGGATTATGCAATGCTATTGTTGCCTTAATAACACGAGTAAATAATTTAAATGCTATTACAATAACTGTGGTGTCCCATCAATTAGAGGACGTTCAGTTAAAAGATAGACAAGAACAGACTTATTTAATTTTTCAAGATTTTGACAAACTTGTTTTATAACAAAACACACAGGTATATAACGTACTTCTGTTCCATGGGAGGTATTATTTTCCAAAGCGGGTGCTCTCATAAACGAGCGAAGAACTAGACTTTGTAAAAAGCATACGCCATAAAAAGTAACATGTGTTATTTGGAACCGCACTTTGGACCTAACACCGAAGTGAAACTGCAACGTTGTAACCTGTTTCAGAAAATTAACCGTTTATAAGTAACTGTTTTGATATGTGTCCACATAAAACGTCCAACGGGTTGAGCTCTGGTGATCGCGGTGGGGAAGCAATGGGACCACTACAACCCATTTGGATAATTTTCTTTCGAAAAATTGATTATATCCTGTAGAAAGTGCACCGTTTTTCTGATTTGAAGAAGAATGTTCTCAAATAATAGCAGTAAAGCGTTGTTCCAAAACGTTCAGTATATCTCAATGCTAATATTCCCACCAAAGAAATGTGGTCCATTATTTTTACGGAATATCTTGTCTGAAAATGGATTTCTCAAACAGTATGAAGGTTGTCGATTGACCACATATGATAATTGATGAAATTTTTTTCTTTCATTTCCTGCCAATGAAGCTTTGCCATAGAACCGCATTTCAATTCCATCTAAACGAATATCTCTATGATTCTTCCATAATTCACAAAGACGGCGAATTCTCTGGGAAAAACGTGGCGGAAAAAGTGTTTGTACTCATTCGTAAAGGTAAGGGTGCAGTCAGTACATCTTGCTTCAATGTTTCATGCATAAACCATTTACTTAGTAACTGCAAATATTCTTCTCATAGTACCGGGATTATTTTGTATGAATTCAACGATTTCTGCAATATTATTTGTTTGCACGAAATTTTTGGCACGTTATTCTGAATTGACCTGAATCGAAGAGGTTTGAAGATTCAACTGATCGCTTGCTTGTCCTCGTGGTTGCAAAAATCTAATTAATTATTTATTAGCTACTCATAGTTGCCAGTTCATCAAGTTAGTTAGATGACTCAAACACAGAAGCAACTTGGATACCTCTGCGAACACTCTGTGTGTTGATTCGTCTTATTTTCTGGTTGAGCCTATTATTCAATTATAATGTTCTCAGATCTCAAAAGAAAGTATATGATTTTTCGAATTGTACAATGAGCTTGACGACAAATGCATATGTGAAAAAAATTATCATTATTTAGAGAGATGGAAAAGAAGGTATTTTATTTTTTGTTATTAACAACACATTCTAGTCAATGTTTCAGTAAGATATTATTTTCTTGACAACTCCGCTCGACAGAAGAAAAGCCTTGTGGCCTACAAAACAAGCGCCATATTTCCTAAAGTGTTATTCTCGTTGCACTATTTGTATATGCGTGACATACTACAACTATTAAAAGTGCAGACGGTCATTTATTCACATTCATATTTTTCTAAAGCCTGCTCCCATAATATTTCAGCTCGTTTTGGCAACATTTCAAAACTTGCATAGCTAGGGGATATCACAATTTGATGCTTTATCTATATTTATAAAAACATCTTTGCTTCTGCAGTTTCGCCTCTTTGTTTTTGCAGTGCGCTTTCGTGTCTGTGAATTTTATTTCCTTATTCCGGCTAATGCCAAGTTTGTGGATCGTTGTCAGCATAATGGAATGTACCAGTGGAACTCTCAGGACTTGAAATATGATGTTGTCAGCAATTGAATCTATTTAAAAGAGTTTTTTAACATTTTTAGGAAATAAGAGGGCGGAGGGAACATCTATTTTCGGAGGAAGCTTGATCGAAGGCAGAAGTTTTTTCCTCTATGATTTAATCGGCACACAATAACGAAAGTCGTAATGCTGAAGAAGTTACAGATTTCCTTCTCCTGTTAATATTGAATGGACCATCTGCGAATTAACCTGTTAAATGTTAGGTAGTTGATAAAGTGATTATTTATGTTAATGTGCACAAAGTACAAGAATTATATTCTTCAAAAGAGTGGGAAAAGTAATAAGTCAATTAAGCTGAAATCCAGAAGAGTAATAGGAAACAGGCATATGAGCAATTGGATTTAGTATCGAAAGTGGCAAGGCTTGTATTGCAATTTTACCCTGTGAACGACCATTTCCAAGCTTAATTCAATCGATCTGGCTTCAAGGGATTTCAGAATCTTCTCTACTTCTAGTAAGTTTTCATTTGGTAAAACCTCTTCAAAACGAAAAAGCACGAGGTATTAAGTGTTTAAAACTCCTTATGAGAAGGATTACAAGCATGACTGTTCAAAGAGTAATTGCGAAATAGATGATACTCTTTTCTGTTTTCGCTATTTCGCTATAATTTCTAATGTATAACTGGTGGTATTTATTTCTTAAAGTAAGCAGACTACAATAATACTGCATTAGCACATATTAAAATGCCTTAAAATTGTCTTTAATACTATATAGTAATTACTGT
The DNA here is from genome assembly GCF_020466585.1 of Dendroctonus ponderosae. Lineage (NCBI taxonomy): Eukaryota > Metazoa > Arthropoda > Insecta > Coleoptera > Curculionidae > Dendroctonus > Dendroctonus ponderosae. Next base: position 2,588,051 of record NW_026018508.1, read on the forward strand.
TGTTCAGAATAGGTGTTAATTCAAGTTAATTTTTGAATTAGTATTCAGATTATTTAATTAGGTTGAGCTGCTGTGAACTGGCACATAATAATACTGAGTGCAGAAAGTAGCAATAATTTCAATAATCAAACGGATCTTTTACGAATTTAAATATGTACAAAACAACGAAAGTTTAGCACAGACACTGATACAAATTGTTGTCTTTGGCCAATCGAGTCTTGCCTCATATTTTCTGGTTTAATTTGAGTATTATGGGTTTTATTTGCTTTATAGTTCTCATTACCTCCGGTGCTTTTGACTCCTTTGCTCCTTATGTTTTACTATGTAACAGTAATGTAACAGTAATGTAACAAATATATTTATCAAATTATCCCATTCTCTCTAAGCTCAATTTATACCTCCACACGAAATTACGAGTTTTGGAAAATCTTTTGCCTTCAATCAATAAAGAAATAGAAGCTCGAAATCCTGCAGAGAGCTTATAGAAATGCACGCTGTTGGCCGGCCGGGCCAACAAAAGATTCGCACACGCTGGCGCTGGTTCCTGAAAATTGTCCAGGAACGAAATATCGCTTTGTTTGCGGAAAACGTTCTAATGGAATTTTGAAAGGGATTAAGGCGGCTTCGTAGATGTAATGAGAATATTGAGCATGCGGCGGGTATCCTGAGACAATTGCCCGTAGATGTTCAATATTTATCTTTTGCGGTAAGAGGTTAGCAGGGAGGGACCTGATATAAATAGTAAAAAATACTGTAGTAAGTTTTCATAAGTTTTCGCCATTTGCTTCTTAATTGAATTTAACCAAAATTAATGAAAGAAAAGAAAATAATTATAGGTAAATGTCAGTATATGAATGTGAATAAACATAACCAAGACTGATTGTAAATTGGAAGAACTAGTAAAAAGAGTTTAAAACCATTTAAAATCCATCATAACTGCTGGTGATTTAATATTTCTAATGAACTTGGAATATATATTTTAGACAAATTATACGACCTGGTTTCGATCGTGATTCCGTATGAGATCTTTTCAGCGCATCTCCAACTTTGTTATTAAGATTCAACTTTTCGAACACACACGTTGCGTTTGTCAAGAATGCAATGTTTTCTGCCTTTATTATTAAGCATGAATACCATATATATATTACATGCCATGTCAGATAATCTACTACTCTTCATTGACTATATAATAATAAAATAATAACTAATATAATAAAGAGAATACAAATTATATTTCACTTCCAAAGTCCATCAGATCAAGGTCTTGCGAGAAGTTGTACTTGCTTATTGCAGACATTTATTTTTGGGTCCTGGATGTCATTTTAAGAAGAAAGGTTTTTGAAATGTTATGAAAGTCTTTACGCTTTTAAAGTAAGAAACTTTTAAACATAGTGAGCAATTTTTATTGTAGAGGTGGTAAATATTTTGTCTTCAGCGGCCATCAAGGTACCGATCATCTCGTGAAAATGGGTTATATGAAATTCCTACTCACCAAATTGCACCCCTGGTCTGGCGTTCCCTTTTTTTATCTTTGGTTTCTGTTAGAAGCTTCTTCTTGTTCTTTCGGTTTCCCTTGTTGTTCTGCGTGTTTGGCCATTCCGACTGTTTTTTGCTTGTACAAAGGTTTTGGCAGTTTTGTTTTTCATGATTCTTTGGCTGTTTTCTAATGCAAATTCTGGTAGATCTGCGTGTTACCGAATTCGGAAGCTGGTCATTCTGCCTTGGAAATTGCTCATTTAACAGGAGGTTCATCTTTGTTATCTCCTTTCTGAATCTTCTTAGGATGATGCCTTTTACTAGTATTTATACGAACCTTGATTGCTATGCTAACAGAAATTGCGTATAATACTTACATTAACCGATTTCATGACTTGCACCAAGTTTTCAAAATTGTATATTAAGTTCCAGTTAAAAATTACAATACAGATATAAAATAATTAATAGAATGTTAAAATGCATTTCTGTATAACTTTTTTATGTCATAAAACAGCATTTGGACACGCTGGTACATAATAGAGGTAAATTCAATGTTTTTAAAACGTAGATTCGATTTAGGCTGCATTGGAAATTCGCATTATTATTTGGGGGTTTTGTTTTATTAAAAAACAATGTTCAGACCCAGGATGTGCTCTGCTTATTTGGTTTTTAGAGTATTTTAAGTATTTTACATCTGGGGTACTTTGATCCTTATGCTCACGTTTTAAAAATCCATAAAAATGTATGTTTTTTTACATGTGTTTGTAATTCCAAGAGTATTATTATTACTTCTTCTTGAAAAATCAACAATGTCAAAAAGCTAAAAATGTGAATTCACTTTTATTCATGTTTTTAGGATTTGTAAATATATATGTAAATCTATATCATAAGTTTTCACAAGCGAAGGTTTCCATATTACACAAGACATTTTATTTCATTACTAAAAATAGTTTGATCCGTACCTAAATAAGGTTCGTCAGTAGTCTTTTAAATAAGGCCTTAGATCAATTTTCCAGAGGGCATTATAATTTGAAAATTGCGTGCATACATTTTGTATTCAGATATTTGCGTGATCTATTGTACACATTTAAGCCGCACATTTTTGCGGTTATTTAACGCGATTATTGCAGAAATATATAACTAGCTTCAGTTGCTATTTTTACAAACAACGATTGTCTGTTGGGTAAAATGAAATTGAAGAAAAAAGTTCTGCAAATCAAAATAAAAGGAATATCAGCAAATTACACGAAAATTAAATAATTATTTCTTTTTCAAGAGTTCAGCCAACATATTTCATCATTTGCTTTTATCCGAATTTATTAGTAGGTAATCAGGGTAGTGGGTTGTAATTCAGCAATTATTATGTCTAAATTGACCCAGAAGAAAAGCTGGAAAAAATGTATAACTTCATCATCATTCGTTGATATAACGTCTTTTATCGGTTTTGATATGATTACCTAGGTTGTAGATATTTTTGTTGCTCTCACTATCCAAACAGAGCGTATTGAAGGGCAGACGTTGTCTTAAAAACGCATTGATCCCTCCGTATTGGCTTAATACAGTTAAACATAGCTCTCGTCAATTAGCTCATTTCTTACTGTAACTTGTGCAGCGAATTCTGTGCTTTTGTTACTGTTTCTTAAGCCACAACTAGTTGAGACGTCTACCATTCTACAAAAACCGCTAAATAACAATATAACTGTTCGTCCTGCAAAAAATCAATGTTCTACTTAAAGACTGATGGGGATTGTTGTGTATGGAATGCACCCTTACTATAAATACAGCGTGAATGCATAAATTATTTTCAACAATGTTTTACATTGAAAAACATTCAAACGGGATGGGACTTTTTTAGTCAGGTAAACACGATATAAATTATTCCTCTCAAAAGTCGAAGAAATTAGGCAACAACTTTGCCTTTGTGGGCCTTTGGAAAAGCAGCCATTCGCGGTCAAATGAATTATCAATTGCACATATTGAAAACACATATATAAAAATACAAAACGTACGCAATATTTGTTATTGCACTTTAGCCCTTATTTATTATTGCAGTTCGCAAGCTTGTAAATAATTTGCAACAATTTCCCTGGGTTCCTGTAGTTATTAAGTATTATTTAAGTATAAATTAGCTAAAAATAAAATTATTTGAGTTGTCTGAACTTTTAGACTTGTGTATCAACTAAGAGATATTGTAGATAGTGCAGTTTTATTTTCATTTTTGAAATTTTGTAACTCGTTGACCTCGCCGAATTGAGCATTTGTTTTATATCTAGATTTTTCCTTCAACAAACCTTCAGAAATACACTTCTGAATTAGGTACGATTGTCTTTTCATATTGGAAGGATTAATTTAGTTAATTGTTAATCTTATCTGCAGCCTACTACCTATGTTATCATTATGTTAGTTTGAAAATATTTATTGAAGACGGCTACCCATCATCCCAAATAAAATGAATGTATTATTTTGACAATATTGCTCATTTTGAGCCTCCAGACAGACAGTCGCTTGATTAATACTCCTTTCGTTAAAAACTGCCATACTGATTAACTATAATGTATACAACGATTTTCCTTGCCTTTGTGTCTCTCGAATTCATCTACGAAATTAAATAAACCGTCCGTTCTGCTTTCAAGGAATGTATCTTTGCCCAAATGGCTTTAATTAATTTTTATTTGTCTGAGTGTCGACTGGCAGTTTATTCCCCTTTCATACTTATTAAAACTAATTAAACGAAGTTAAGAAAACCTGATAATGTCTATGTATTAAGGCCTTATTGTTCCTTTAGGTCCTGTCGTTAGAGTTAAGAATGATTTAATAACATATCTATTTAACACCTGTGACTTTTAACTGATTAAATTGAGGTAATACTTGGGTGGCGCTTTTTGTGCTCGCTTCACACGTAATTACCTCATCAATTACGTTTTCGTCACAGTGAGATGGTTCCGGTAGCATACATAGTCTGTCGGTTTAGCGAATACTTCGGAGGAAAGAAATATGTCAACAGTTCAATTACAATACATGGGTAACAAAGCCCGGAACATGGGACACATTTTGCTCGAATTTTGCAAGCGATATTTCATTCTAGAATAATGTACGACAGGAAAGAAAGAAACCAGCAGCCACAACGGGCTCGTCGTGCAACTGCAATAATTTAATAGGGCGTTCCACTGCAATAAATTATTATTAAACAGCAATAATTATCAGTTAGGATGTTCCGCAAAATTCAGCACACATTCAGACATTAATAACCTCCTAACAATGGCCCTCGTTGCTAAAACGCTGAAACTTTAATTTCTGGAAAATTTACTACCTTTTGAAATTACGTTGCAGCAAGCAACTACTCTTGTTTCTCATTGTCAAAAACTACCTGTTTACAGTCCTTGTTCCTCTATATTTATTAAGTTTTGATATTTAGAATTTAGATTTTCATGGTTTTCCTAACAATAGCACAATTTCCTATAGCAGATCCTTTTCAGATTTACTTGATTTTAAAATATTGCTTGAAAACATAGTGCGTTTAAAAATTGATTAAAATGCTATTTTAATTATGGAAAATTTTTGTTTCAAGAACATCATTTATTAATTTTGAAAAAATATATGTTACTTACCAATAATTAATTTGTTAATAAACAATGTTTAGACTAATTATATATGTTATTTTAAATATTTACAAATATTTTTTCTGGAAACCAAAGATGATCAGATCAAATTGGATAGATAGATTTTTCGCTACATTTTACATATGCAGATAAGCACGGTTAGTGCATTTATTTAGCCCAATCCAGTTATATAAATGCGGATTTCTTTCCCGCTTGTTAGAAATATTTACGAACATTTCAGTGCATTCTTAAGCTTTCAGATAGCTAGAATAACCAAAGTCAATGGCATTAAAACAATTTTTCTCTTTTGAGGTTTACGCTAATAAAATTATTTGCGATCTAATTAGAGTTCGGACAAACAATAATGCTTAAGTGGATGGTCCAATTATCCAATATGATTCCAATTAGCCAATGGATTTAAACAATTTTTTCTGGTTATGTTTCCATTTCTCAAATTTTTACTGGTTTTATCTAAAATGGATACACAAGCACTTGATACCAAACTATGTGCCACAAAAAAAGTTTAGATAAACAGAACTCTTAGTCTCGAAGTTTAAAGCAGATGATAATTACTTTCAACAAATTTTTTGCTTTTTAATAGGTAAAAAGTTATTCTCAAGTGAAAACAATAAAAATAATGTTACTAGACTGGATAATGTTTTCAAATTTTAAGTTTAAATTCACTTTTAGAAGAGAAAAGACAAGGTTTTTTATATTGGTAATTTTACGGCCAAACCAAACTTGGTTGGATCTAAACGATTAGTTATGCTGAAAGGGGTAAGAAATTACATTGTTTGATGAATTAAAATAAAACTGAGCCTTATTATCGACTCATATTAATTGATAACATGTCCATTATTCTGCAGATTCAAAGAAATTAATGAAATTTATTTAGATTTAAAATTTTCTATTCAATAGGAGAAAGCGTAAAAAAACCAAATTCCACCTATATTGTGACTTACATTTTGACAAAATATTTGCTGATCATTTCTGTTAAAAATATTAAGTACATTTTTTGAAAAGCATTAATGAAAATAGATTTTGTAAAACACAAGTACGTTCAGTATTTATGGATCTCTCAACTCTTAGTTGGTATTAATAAAATATTCAGTTACTCACGTCAAACGTATACTAATTGTTAAAGTCAATACAAAGCTACATCAAATTGTTAGAATTGACTTTTGGCAGCAGATACTTGGACAAAATTGTGAGATGGATTGTTTTCACCGGAAAAAAGTACTTAGACTTTGGCGGTTTTGATGCCAATAATGAAAACGGAAATTTTGCTTTCTAATGGCATTTCAAGATATATATCCCCAGTTATAATAAAGAGCGGAAACCAACCATTTAGGTTTGACAAAGCAAGGGTTTGGGCAGGCTTAAGAGGGAAGTGCTTTTCTGTACGGTCGTTGTTTGTTATATAAACTATACATTCTTTCGTGGAAGCTGCTCGTCTTGTTTAGCCGTTATTTGCGTTGATTAGCATATGGCTATCAGCTCATTTATTTAGCAGAAATCACTTAGAAGTAAGATGCGAGTCTCTGCAAACAATGACCAGGATAACTGGAAAAATATAGATGCCTAAAAAAATCAACTATTGTTCTGGGCGAAAGGTTGGTACATGCGTTTTGTAGTTAATTATTGGGGCAAACTAGAGTTGAGCCACAAATCACCACTTGTGATTTTTAACAGCCATTAATACATTGCAATCACATACTGTGACGAACGTAAAACTAATTGACCCAAACGTGATATCAAAGAGCGACTTATATTTTCACTGCTAACGCTACTATTGCGAGTTGCGTGTGGTGATCATATGTTGCACATGTAGCCCGGCGAAAGAACGAACCCAAATAACATTATTTTGTTCATAAAAGCTTGCATTCACGGCTTCTCTTGGGCCTGGATTTTATTGATATTTTTGGAAATCGTACATCGTATTTCAGTATGCACCATTCATTTGCCGTATTCTGATTGGCTATCGGTAACCTGTTTGTTAATTTTCTAAATTATTTTCTTGGAATACGCTTAGTGTTTATTATGTTTTGTATTGTTAATTATGCAAAATTACTTTACAAAACAAGTACGTCGACTTTGAAACAGCACATGGAATAGAACATACCACAGTATCAATAATTCTGAAAATTTTCGCGAAGAGTAGCGAAGCAATATTTTTGTACCTATTTTCATTCAAATAAAGTTCTTTTTAAGATCAAAAATTATAATTATAAAATATGTATAGCTGGGTCACAAAGAATTAAGAGCTACATAGGGCCATTCGTTCTGTGTAAAACAATAGTTTTTCGTTCCTATTTAATTTTTTTTTCAGAATCTTTTTAGAACTTTTAGAGTACATGGGTTTACAAAATGTGTGGCCTGTTGCTAGATGCAGAGGCGGTTATTTTTTAGTGTCCTCAAAATCCTTTATACTTTAAGTATAAAATATTATGTTACACAAATATGTTGTATTTATACCTAAATAAGGTTATTTATTTAATAAATATGAACTACAAATGTTTTAAATTGTTTCTGCAAGTGACGCAACAAACACGGCAACTTCAAGTGAAATCACATACACAGGAAAAAATTTACAGCTAAAAGAAATCACATTCACAGTTATATCAATGTTTTAAAATCACGCTCTAGCTCATCTCTAGGTCAAACCCACACAATTTATTTTCTTTGAGGGCTCTTTATGGGAGACTGGTACTGCCAGTCTTATTTAGCTTTTTGGTCGTGCAATATCACCACTTATATTCATCCGATGTAACTAGATTCATATGTTTTTAAATAAATTGGTCTGCCCTCCTACATGCTTATAAAGGACTTGTATTAACAACAAATTGATATCTGAATTATTTTCTAATAAGATTACATATTTTACATTTAGGAAATTTTTTCTTTCTCCATTCGTCAGCATCATACATCATGTTCTATTTAATTGTAAAGTTTCCTTAAGTTGTATGGTATTTATTCACCAAACTGATTTTCAATTTGGCAAGTTGTAATTAGCCATATAAAATAAAATTTTTCAATAATTTAATTTAATTTTAATACCTAAGTGAGAAAAACTTGCAGACAAATTTSAAAACATAACCTAAAAGAATCGATTGAAATTTTACGCATGTTGCATGTTGAATGAAAATGTTGCTCTTTATTGCCACATTATTATTAATTTATTACTTTAKTACTCGTATTTATTTTCTCAACAAAACAGCAATGCGGTCTGATTTTAAATCAGCTCTCTGTTTGGGGACTTTATTCTCCATTATTGTGCTGCTTTTCCACCATAATGTTTATCGGATATGGAGAGTCGATTCTTTACGTTTGAAAATATAAAAGCAATTTTTATGCCCACTGACAGCTTAAGTGGGTCGCTCCGAACAAAATCGTCTTATTTGGCTTAAGTGATATCTACCAACGGTGTCTGACAGTTAATACGTAAAGGTTTTTGTCTAATTTTGCTGACATGTAAATGCAAATGTATACTTTTGCGATTTAATATATTTTTTTAAATTGAATGGATATTGAATTGTAGTTAAGCGTTGCAATTTTTTGCCACAAAGTAGATGCAAATATCTATTATGCTACATAAATATTTAGTTTTTGGGGTTAATGGGAAGAACGCTTTTTTTGCTTTAAAGTTTAATAATTACTAATAAAAGTTCAGTCAAAAAAATTGAAGTGAAGTTAAAACTTTTTCAACTACATTTGGCAGAGTGAATCTGAAAGAGTCAAAGTCATCACCCTTGGATAACCTTTTCCTATGTAATAATAGCAGATGTGCTTTTGAAAGGTAAATACCCCTTGCTATTCAATATTAGGGGAAGATCTATAACTATAGAGTAAAAGTATAAGCGTGTGTCTAGTGAAGTAGATATAAAAAAACTCAATTTGTTACGTACAAAGGTACATTGGAGTAATGTTGATTTCCTCTGAAAAGTGAAGCTCCTAAATTATGCCTGGAATATTTAAATTTAAATATAGTTTTAGAAATAATTACTTTAGGTTCCAGGGCTTTTCTGGGAAAATAGTAAAAAAGTATATATAAGCTGAATCTTCTCATAAATTACAGCAACTTATCGTTCCTATTATAGCACGACAAACTTTCCCAAACTCAAACTTCATACTAGGAAATATCGCCTTGAATATGGTGCCCTAACAGGGCATGATTATATTTTTAGTACTCTGTTAAACTTTTTCTTCAACGTTATTCTACTTTAAACCAACTTTAAATTACCAATTCTTTTACGGCGCATTACCCTTAGCAAGTCATAATGTATTCAAAAACGTATCCTTTTGTAAACTTTTACTTGAATGCTGAATTGAAGTCGGCAAACTTTACGGCATACAATGTTTGGATTGTAAATCCTTTGGTTTTGAGCAAACATTGTGAATAAAGTAAAAAATATTATGCAAATTTGGTCGGTTCGCTATTCGGTCATCAAATCGCTTTATCAGAGCTTAATTATTGATTTTAAGCAATTGGAGTAGCATTGTTTGTTGCTGCATATCTGATTTCTCGACAAAACTTATTAACACATATTATCAAAACTAGTTAGAATAACGTTTTTTAAATTTCTCTCAATGTCTTACATGGAAAAGTACCTTCAACCCTTTACTAAGTTAATCAATTTATGAATTTAATCCTATAAATAAATTGCAAAAATCGTACAAAGTCATAGTTGTATGCAGAATTATCCAGTAATTCTAATAGACTTTGTTTTAATTACATTCCACTTTAGTTTCGCATCTTTCCAAATTTACCAAAAACTTTGTATCCGTTGAAAATTGCCAAACCGAGTTGCCAGCAAACATAAGTTGACAGAGTTGTTCTTTATTATTAAGTTACACAAGTTCTGCAAGTTGCTTCTAAAAGAAATATCCAGGGAATTAAGATCTAACTAAGCTTCAAAGCTAAGTTGTCGCATCCGACGTCTTTTTAAAGCCGAAGTTAAGATATTTGTAAACGCGTAATTTGATGTTTTTGTTAAGACATTTAGATGAATGAAAGGGATTTTTCCCCGGCTTAAGCGGACAAATAATTTTTAGAATAAGGAAAAATTTACAGTTTTTGGCAGGATTTGGCCGTTTCCCCAAAGGCGCAGTTTGAAAGTAAGTTCATCTACTCTACTACTACTCTTCATCTACTTGAAATATCTTTAATAACCCTACATTTTACTTCTATTTGGTATTAATTATTTGGTATTAATTTATACATGTTCAATGAAGTATTTAAGTATTATTAAGATAACAACGCTAAGTTTTAATGTTTTAATATGCTCCTTGCAATTAAGAATTGTGCCCTAAATAGAGTCCTTTAGGTTCAATGATCCCCTTGTCACATCCCTTGGGCAAGATTAACACTTTATAAATTCGTCAAATTAACAGCGTTTTCCCCTGACGTTGCTGGCTTAGTTTATTTGCATTGTGAGCGAATGAGAGAGAAGCAGGAGACATAATGAGCATCTGAGTATATGCATAAGTTTATTTATGAACTTTGCCCTATTGTGATGATCGTAGGGTCTCGAGCTAAAATTGGGATTGAATCAATTCATATATACAAATAACTCACTTAAGGATTGTTTTTATTATTATGAAGAAAACGGTTTTATTCAAAAACATGGTGTCTTAATGCATCAACTAAAAATCTGTCTGATTCTACCAGTTATGTCTCAGATATTTTTTCAGTTTACATTAAAATGCGTGTAGATAAACCTTAACGTTTATAATGATAGAAGCTAAGTTTTGGTTGTATTTACAAGCTCACGTAATGTTATCAACATTTTTCCAAGTTAATTTTTCACTCTGTTTGCATATTCAATGCTTTGAAGAGGTTTTTACTTAAAATTAAAACGGATATCTTTTTTACCATTAACTTGATTTAATTAGATCATATACTGTTTTCAATTTTGTACTATGTTTTTTCTATAGATTTGTTTCACGTCAGTTAACTTTTGCAATACCGAATTATCTCAAAAGTAATTACAATATGAATAACCGTATTCTAAGCAACAAATAATTTTCTTGAGCGGAAGACGACTTGCAGTTTTGTCTATCGCATTGCTGTTTGTAAAATGTTTTTTTGTTCTTAGAGTTTGTATTTAGCAGAACGCCTGGTTCACCGGTTAACTTTTGTCCGCGTTAAGGGGTGTTATTTCACGTTTCAAAAGAACATTTGGTTTTTCTCTACTCGGAATCACTCAGAAGTTTTTAATTCATCAGATTCTCATTGTCAGACTACGTGCAATAGTCAAAGATATGTGTCGTCATTCAGCGTTCTGCTTCAACACTATCCATTAAGGAGACAATTAAGAAGTATAGTGAAATACACTAGGAGTTACACGTACTAAAAATACACGCTAATGTGTTAGTCGCTCAATTTGTACTGCTGGTTCGCACACGAAGAATTATGAGGATTTTGACCGGATGGATGCTGTGAATCGGTTCAGTTAATGGCATAGGGGACGTTAGGGACGGAAAACGTATCTTCTAGTATATTCAGTGAAGCGCTTCTAGAGGAGAAGAACTTCACTAAAGAAACTTTGAAACTCTAGTTCACTTTGTGATTTTGACAATTGAGAAACATGTAAAATTTCTACGGCTTTCTTCGTTCGCTTGAAGCTACTTGTATAGTGGGCATAGTTCTTCCAGACTATAGTTCTTTTATATTTTTTCCCAATTACTTCAAGTTTTTAAATTATCCATTCCTAAGAACTGAATCTGCCCATAAAGGTTCTAAAGGCATCAAGTTCAAGGAAAAATATAGATGCCTAAAAAAATCAACTATTGTTGTGGGCGAAAGGTTGGCACATGCGTTTTGTAGTTAATTTTTGGGGCGAACTAGAGTTGAGCAATAAATCACCACGTGATTTTTAATTTTTAACAGTCATTAATACATTGCACTCACAAAATGTGACGAACGTAAAAATAATTGACCCAAACATATAGTTCTTTTATATTTCTTCCCAATTTCTCCATTCCTAAGAACTGAATCTGCTCATAAAGGTTCTTAAAAATGAATAATATTTTTTGCGGTCTTATATTGCCGGAATCTACACGGGAACTCTATAAATTACCCTAAAACATATAGATTACGTCACATAAGCAATTTGATATAATCATCATTAGTTTACAAGACGATTCACATAATTTTTTATGCTATTATTAAGGTTCATGGTGATTACGCGGTAATAAATGTAACGGCGATTTCTTGCATTTTTTTACTTTTTTTGTTGCTGCAATAGAAAGCCTCTGGTTAGACAAACCGCTGGCCTTTGAGTTGTTAGGTTTCCTAAAACTCGGATTTTTTTGTGTTTTGATTAACGAATTTATATATGTCTCGACTTCGATGACTAGCTGCAACCCACTAGCAATGATGTATATGAATCATATTTCAGATTTGCATGATTTCTGATCTGGGCATATTTATATTTGTGGGAGACAGAGGGTTGACCATTTCACTCTCTATACGTCAGGCTAATTCGTATTGTCCGTGGGAATAGTTGGAACCGCCAAATGCAATTAGGCCCGGTCCCTAGTTGAACTCGTGCACTTTAATAAATGAACGTTATAAATTTTAATTACGTGTTGCAAGAACTGGGGGAAATCTATAACAAAGTTCATGTTGGGATTCGGATTACTATGTGGGCAGTAAGTTGAAGGGCGTCAAAATCCTTACAGACTTAAATTGAATTTAACGTTTCCTCCTTTGTGTGCAGAAAAAAACATGCTGCAAGAAAATAACAATAAAAAATGTCGTGCAAAAACGAAATTTTTCTAAGTGTTGTGATCAATTGCTTTTTATAAGAGTACGGACATTTTATACACGCATTTATAGGAGGGAATGCATTGTTCACATTAAAATATTTTCTCTAAATTTTAATGGTTTCGGCACCATGGAAAATAACCACCCATATTTTGTGGAGAAAAAGTTACTTAAAAATATCTACATTCTTTCTAGTCTTGTCTGTCCAAATATAATTTGAATTTTGTAAATTCAACCATGTTTGTCTTTACCTTGATCTGAATCAAAACTTGTGCTTGTGAGACTCAAACTGCTATGTTTAGTCGATATCCGGCACTATGCCGGATATTGTTTTGACGGATAGGCGAGCGTTTCGCCGTCGACGCGTAAGCGACGGATTGTCGATGCAAAGCTGTTCTTCGTTAGATGGAATCGCCGACGATTCTACCATAGAATGAGCATGCGCAATATCGCTATTCTGGTGGCCCTACCCCATCCGCTTTTTATTTATTATCAAAAAAACAGGAAGGCGTCGATTTGTGATTTGTTCCTGGTGATTTATTAATGGCATCTCAATATTTTGCAAAATTTCCTTTTAAGAAACGAAAACGTTTTCTAAAATCGGCGTCAGTAAATTTATCTAAGATATTTTCCATATATCGAATATGCCTGAAAATAATACAATTTTTATTTGAATGGCATATCACGCTTGTTGATGTTTCTTTCTTTCTAATTAAAAGTCTGAATTATACCGGTTAAGACTGTATAATATATTCAGATCGTAATCTATATATTTAAAACACAAATAGTATAAAAAACATGAGAAGTTGAGAACTTTCGCTTACAAAATAGCTTTGGCGATCGTTCGGAGATGCCTACACCCATCTCCGACAAATTCCCACCGCATCGCTCTACAACATTAAAATGTACGTGCGTCAGATGCCCAACCGATCGGCTATGCAACCAAAAGTGCCTCCAGCGAACGCCGGGAGGCTGGCGCATCGTAAGAGATCGACTAAATATAAGAGCCTTAAAGTTTCAAAAAGGACATTTAATTCTGGTCATAAGTTGTATTCTTTGATCAATTGTATATTGATATTTAAATTCATAATGTTAAAGATCGTAGTTTAAGATTCGCACGCAGAAATACATTACCCATTATTTATATTCTGAATTTATAATTCTCCTTTCATATTCCATTGATATCTTGATATTTATATTAATAAAAATTAGATCAGATTTTTCTAGTTGAATAGCATGTCATACAGGTTTCATGGCAGTCACTAAATATGGCATTGTAACATTTTTTCACTAATGATTATGGATCAAATCTGAAACTGTGGCTTTTTAGCTTCTATTAAAAGAAAAAAAACTGTTTCATAACGACAGGGAACAGTCACGCAACGCACGTGCTTGTAAAGTAATTAAGGTAATGTTATTGAGATGTTAGTGTTAAGTCATAGTGCAGAGTATCTGACCAAGTGTGACAAGGGTAACAACAGAAAATAACAACTTTTTTGAACTCGTCTACAGTTTGTTTTTTCTCTGAAATGGGTGTTCTCATCAATATAAAGGTGTTGGAACTATTGTTAACTGTGGAATATTTTATATTTAGAGTATTATCATCTCGAGTCCTTCTCTGTACAATTATTTTTCCAATGCCGAGTTAACAATTGGGATTTCTTAATAGATTCTATCACTGTAATGTTGTAATTTACATTTCTTACAAGCTGAATGAGTCTAGACTATATCCAGTAAATCAGGCAGAAATATTATATTAACATAAATGTCTTTATTTCAGTTTTAGTTGAGCTAACTTAGTTGAAGGATGACTTATGTTCTTTGCACTGCATTTAAAAAGCCAATAAAACGGAATTTTCTTCAATCACGAACTTCCAACCTACAGGCGAGTTTTCCGGCGGCGCTGATAGCAATTTTCGTCTGCACGAAGAGGAAATTCTTACTTTCTCCTGTTTTATTTCGAAAGAAATTGTTTCCGTGCTCGGAAATATTTTCGTACAGTCTTTTTTTAATGATTCGTCCGGTTCTCCGCTATGTCTCCACAACTTTTGACTTATTAAGTATAATGGTATTTGTTAGAAGCATATTTTGCAAATAACAACTTGGTTCATGCTGATTTTTAATTGTTAGCAACGTTTGAATAAGAGGGTGTGTGAATTGAGATAATCCCATGCTAGGAAATTGCCCCAGAAAAACGTTTTAGTCCGGTGAAATTGAAATTGCTGTCAACGTAATGCAATTTTTATTACATTCAAGCCATTAACAAGTTCAATTTTTAAATTTGTTCAGGAACTAATAAAAGCGGAAGTATGTTAATTGTTTCATCCATATCAAGAAATTAATTATTTATAAATATAGTACATTTTTACAGCACACGTCTAAATATTAATAGCTTATTTTTAACTAAGGTATATAACGTTTTATTCAATATTATAATGGTTAGTTTTGGAGAACCTAAATATAGTTTTAATTAATTTAAGTTATCCATTATTTTCGAGGGCACCTGAAGTCTGTTTGTCTGACACTTAATTATTTTTTATCATCTACTGTTCTTGTTGATCTGGCAATGTAATCTGCATAAACTAGGTATAACCCAAGAATAATTTGTTCTTTTCTCGCTTATCGAACAAGAGGTGTAAGACTTATATTGCAAGGAAACTGTTCAATAGTTTTGCTCATAAATAAAAGTTTAACCAATCTTCTTGCCAATTTAAATTGGAAGGCAATAAAACAACCAACCTATATAAATTTGATATGCAAATTCGAAAGACAAAACAGGCAGGAAGAAAATCAATCCTTTAGGGGTAAGCTTCCACAAATACCAGCTTGTATTAATTACTCGTTTTATGGGTCCATAAATATTAATTTATCCACAGATATACCACTTAAGCCCCTTCAGGCAATAGAATTTACTGACCAGCATAATAAGTAAAGGATGGATAAAACCATCGTTTAATTGTCATTTCATGTATCGTGCGCGTATGATGGATATGTATTCCCGAGTAATATGGCAAAGCTGATATTTATTTTTAGGTAAAGCGAGGTATAGAAGCAATTATTTAACATAAAAATTTGAACATTGACCTGGTTGATTATATAACATTCTAAAACACGGTGCATATCGAATTTAATAAGTCGCATTGTCTAAAACAGAAAACGAAGTTACCCAAATTTGTTGGGCATTTTTTATTGAATCTCTTTGAAAACTGCTTGCACATTAAGGTGGTTTTTATACATTTAAATCCTAGTTTATATTTGGCCTATGATTAAAGCAAAACCGTTAGGCAAATGCCAAGTGCCGTCGGATGTGTTAAATTAATTGACAAACTAATATACAAACGATGATTTCGCCAATATTAGTTATTGCATCATTATGGAAATGCGCGTGAAAATTTGCGATTTTTCTTAACTTACCATCAATAACTTTATAGTGAAACCAGCCAGAAGTTTTTTAGCAACTATTAAATGTTCTGCTGAACTAAATTTTCTGGAAATTGACTCCTATAAAACTGCATACAGATATTGCATTTTGCAGATGGACTATAAAATTGACAAACGTACGGCATTTGGAGTTTATGTCTTCTATCCATGTTAGAAAACGCGAAGCACAATGTTCTTTAGCAACCATAATAATATTAAGACAGTAATAATAAAAGTTAAGTAAACACTAAAACTCTGCTTGTTCTCATCAGTTCTCTCTGAATTTTAGTGCACTTGTTCCATTTCTCTAGCGTGTTGAAAATATTTCCCTTTTCATTAATTTAACAGTTATACGTTTCACAAGCTTTAGTATAATGCTTAAACACAGTTATACTTACTGTAAAACCAATTTTTGATTTTAAGATAGATACAGATGGAAAAACAACCGTCCAGTGGCTATACGTCCAGAAATGTTTTATTTAGGTAGTTATCTTGATTTTTTTAATTTTTTTGCTGATTTGCTGATCAAAGATAATTCAGTATTAACTCAGGAACCGAATTTCTGCTTTTCTATAACTCTAATTTTAATAGTATAACTGTACCAGAAAAAATGCAATGTCTTATGTTTCATTACGTTTATCGCTTTTCAAAAATAGTCAAGTAATAACTTGATGATTATTTTTTGCTCTTAAAGTGACAAAACATTTAAATCTGGTAAGTCATCACTTGCTGTTGAGACGTCCGTAAGTGATTACTTTCCAATGATATGTCGGTAAGTAATGACTTTCCGTTGGGACGCCGGTAAGTAATCACTTACCTAGGAAACAGCCAAAAAAGCTCCTTCGTCAAACCATACATTGCATCTCCGTCACCAACTAGATGCACAATTTCAAATTAGGAATATGTTTTTATCTCGTCAATAGCTTTTACTCTTCAGTTATATACAAGGAGTCGCTTGGAACTATATAGGGAGTCGCAATTTAATTTTTTTCCTTGAAAATACGAACTAAATGATACTATTGAGAAAATCTGATTAATTTTTATGGTTTAGGAAATAGTTACAGGGTGTTACTGAAACTAAAATCAAAATATTTGATTTTACTGACGATGCTATTTACTAAAGCCCATAATCCCGGAATTAATAGGCTTTAATTTTTCCAATGCAAACACATATACAATATTAATTATACATTATTACATTCTAATATAAGAGATATATTTTCGAGATTATATAGGTACTGGCCGTGTTTAAATGTTGAACTATAAAAGAAAATTACATATGAAAAAAACTGTCGTAAATCATGGAATGTGTCATTGAGCTGCTGGGCTCAGAAATACTCTCAAAATATATTTTCCAAAGTAACACACCAAAGTGATTTTAATTGCATTATTTGATGAAGTTTCCATAAAGTGAGTTCTCACATAGATACCCCTGAAACTTAAATTTGTTGAAGTTGCGATAAAATTATTAAATTAGAAATAAGGGCATACTTTAAGGGCAATTTTAATTGAATTATATCCTGTTGATATAGACTTTCAACATGCAACTCCCACTTATTAGAGGCAAAAACAGTGTGTTTGAAAAATGTTAATTTGTGTTTAGTGCCAGCAGTTCACTGTGGGATGTCCTCTTGAAAACAGAATGAAGCTTGTTTTAACATTTCACTAGCTATTTATCTTCTATACAGGTATTGTTATTTAAGGTGCAAATTATTTCTTCCGCTAATGGCCAGCTCAACCATATTTCAGTTTTCTTCTCATATACAATACAACAATAGTGTTAATATAGATTTTGAACTGTGTCTGAGCTTCTCTTTATTCTTCCACATGGTTTGCCACAAATACCTGAACTGTTAGATTGCAGTTCATGTTTAATTACACTAAGATATGCTGAATATGTCCACAAATGTTGGGTCTTTATGTAATCAATAATATACGGAGAGGCAGTATAAACGAGGTAGAATAGCTCAGATGGCGGATTTAACTATAGGATTAGCCCGCAAATGTGCAGTAACCCGGAGATAGAGTTATACTAAGAGGATAAATACAGTTGTGGAAATAGACTTAGGAACAATCCGTAAGAACGATAACACCAGAGAAAGTTAGTCGATCATATTATATTGTGTGTCATTAAAAATGAGAATACGTAATTGTTCTCCTGGATTAGCATTTTCAGTGGATCAATATAATACCTACTATTATAAGTCGCTTGTGCTTTATTTTTATTGTACGTACTTTCCTGACTGTGTTTCAATTCCAAATTAAAATCAAATCCTGGGTTCTTCAGTCATTTATTGTCTATTTATCAATTAAAAAAAAAACGTTTCGGTGTTTTCCACCATCATCAGTTTCACTAAAATAACAAGTAGTAAAAAAAAATATAAATGTTTTCATTAATCTAAAAAACAAACTGTTGACAAACTGTGATTGTTTTTTAGATTAATGAAAACATTTATATTTTTTTTTACTACCTGTTATTTTAGTGAAACTGATGATGGTGGAAAACACCGAAACGTTTTTT
>NW_026018508.1:2606892-2615033 GCF_020466585.1 Dendroctonus ponderosae
ACTATGTCTTTTTTTGTTATTTGCATTTCGAACAAGGAAAGTACTTTACGTGTTAGTCTGGCTATGTAAATAAAATTTTAATGAAATTATAATGCGCATAAATTTGATGCTTTCCGGAAATATTTCTAATGTTTTCTCCGAAATGAACCAGGTAAAAATTTCCGGTTTTTCTTTTGAACTCATTAAAACTGGGCATTCTTTGCTACATAACCCAGCTGTATGGCGGGTAGATTATAAAAATAAAATTTTAAAGCTTTTCTTAACTTAGAAACTTTTTTGCTTTAAGTTGCAACGTGGTTATAATTTATTTTAGTAACGAGCAATACAATAAATGTTCCCAATATTATCAAAAAATACTTTTATAAAGCTGTGGTATAAAGAAATATTCTTGGAATGGTTATTACATGAAATACTTTTTTATACAAATACACTTACTCATTATCTATAACATTTTTATTTCAAGTGTGCGGTAGTATATAGTAAGAATCTAGATATTATCAGTCTATAAACATCTCGATGTTGGTTTTGTAGGGTACATAAAAAAAATCCAATCAAAAAATATATTTTTAGATGCACTCCAGTTTAGATTATAATTAAATACCCCAAGTCAAGGGGTTATTTTATAAAATTTCTTGCTTTTTATATTTTTAAGATGTTCATCAAATGCTACAAATATGCTATAGTTACTTAGTTTACATACTCATATTTGGCTTGGGAAATTCAATCAACACTTTTTAAAAGCCTGATTTAAATAATAGCAATTTGAGTATGATAAATACTGCAAAATTACTTTACATTTATTAAAAATAAAACAAAAACTTAATAATAATAATAGAACTCTCTCCAAATGAAGGCTACACCAAAAAATAAAATATTATTAAATGTCAGCTGTTTTCGAGATGATTGATGATTTATCTCCTTTTTTTTGAAATTTTATCCAGATACAGGCCATTATGTGAGTTTGTATAAATGAACTATTAGGGTAATCAATTATGATGGACCTACAATTGTTATAACCAAACTTAAAAAGCGATTGTCACACGTGCAAAAACGACGAAAATGCTATGCGTTCTTCGGTGACATTGAACGATGAGGAATAGTTTTCTTGCGAAAAAGTTTTAGCGGAAACTTTAAAATTACAAAATTATTTCTTCATTTTTCAGCGGCTTTTCCTTGGTCTCAAGTTGTCTAAGCTAAAAGGTCGAGAACGAAATTTGATTGTTTCAGCTGGTCGAGCAAGCTAAGGAAGGGTAATTGGAGAATTAAATTAGGGGAGGGCGAACGAATTATTGATTCATATTGGATAGTTGAATAAGTGAGAGACTTGGCTTGAAAAGCTTTTTCTGCTGTTCCGTTTCTTTCGGGCTCTTCGTTATCGACTTTGCGTAACAGGAGAACTGCCTATTCAGGGCTGAGGTAAAAAGAATTAATTGCAATGAATGAGAAATGATGATGTGCAGAAAAATAACTGATAATTCAGCTTTAATATGTCCAGGTCATCTGCTTATTGTTTATCTAAGCTTTATAATAAAAAATAACGCCTTTTAGCAAGTTACCGATTGAATAAAATATGTCGCACATACCTACATCGTTCTTAAAAAATATTGTGATGGACTTCGGAAAATATAAATTTTTGCCTAACAAGACAGACAAAACACTCCTGTTTTCGTACCCCAACAGATACTTTACTAGAACACCTACAAACGCAACTGAACGAACGACTAAGACCTGTTTGTTTTGTAAGGCAAGAATTTTTTTTATCACTGATTAGTTTATACGAGTGTTAGGAATAGGAACTACTTTTAGAATATGCTAGGCTAAGGCACAAACGCGACTGAACTAAGACCTGTTTGTTTTGTAATCCAAGAATTTTTTTTTTATTATTGATTAGTTTATATGAGTGTTAGGAATATGATTTAATTTTAGAATAAGCTGGGCTAAGGCATAAACGCAAATGAACTGTTTGTTTTGTAAGCCAAGAACTTTTTTTTATCACTGACTAGTTTATGCGAGTGTTACGAATAGGAATTAATTTTAGAATAAGCTAGGCTAAGACGCATATGTACTACACAAGGGCAGAAAGACCGGTAAACATAAGTGAACAATCAGTAATCGATTTCTGAATAATGTAACTTTGAAACCAAGCAACAGTAATGAAAAATGGGATTCATACATATTGAGAAGCCTGATGATTGTAGTCAGTTCCTAAAGTTGGAAGGATGTCTTAAGAAACATTGGAACAAGCGTAATTTTCGCACTGCCATTATTACGGAAGAAACATAGATTTAATCTTTAGGATAATGTCACAAATACAATTGCTAAATATATAATCTTTATAAAACAGTTTTCTAAATTCAAGATAAAATTGCAATTCTGAATAAAAAGTCACATTAAAAATGTAAATACATACATAGGATGTCACAAGGGCTGTTTTAAACCTTGTGAAGACAACATATGTATAAAAAATCTTGACTTTACCATGTCGAATGTTTATGTTCAGCCAGTGTTTCTAAAGGAAAAATACATATTATAGTAAGACCAACGCGAATAATTCAATAAAATTATTTTGAAACCACAATATAAGATGATTTCAAGTGTTGGTGACTGGGTCAATAAGAAAATAAGGTGTTTATTACACACGCAACATTAGTTTGTGAGGCTATTATAAGAATGTTTTGTTTGATGATTTGGCTTCGCTTTGAGAATAAAGTTTCAGAACTGCAACAATTTCGTATACAAAATTGATGTGAAACTTCTTAATGTGCAATTGTATTCAATTAAAAATGGTTAGCTCCACTTAGGATAACAGAATCCAATAATCTCCTCATTAACTGCAGAACTGTTTAAAACATGTGTTTCCTGACTTACATTCAGAAATTGTCCTATTTGTTGATTTTTTAGTATTATACTCAGTAGCACTATCAATATCCAATAATTATTAAACCTTGATATCTCATCCATACAGAATTACAGTTGAGGTTCATCTACATCAATAATTCATGTTACTATAGAAAGATTGATAATTGGGAGTACAATTGTTAGTATAAATTGAAATACTTTCAAAAGAACCATTATTTTTCTATAGTTTTGAAAACTCTCGTCACTGCAAATCATATTGGATGAATTCATTTGATAGGAAGAATGACAATGAGGAAAGCGGACAAGAGGAGTTGAAAAAGCGAAATTTTCCAGTCAAACAAGATTCTCTTTGAATTTAAATCGAAATCCGCTCGGTAGCGAGATGGTCGTTTAATTTTTAATTCAAAAGAGGATTTGTATGCTTTAAGTGTTAACTGAACAAATAAGACTCCTAGTTTATTCGTAATTGCATGGCAAACGTTTATTTAAAGTGACGAAGAATTACTGTTTTGAATATTCAATGGCATCAGTTCAATACAGAAAAGAAAGTTAATACTTAATGTCGTATTTTATCCCCTGGAAAACATATAAAGTTTTTATGTAAGTACGTCCATTTAGCTTCTTGTAATAAATGTTTAGGCCCCTCCTCAAAAAGCTGGAAACCTCTATCGGTTGTGACTTTACTAGAAAGGGACTCAAGAAAGTAACGGAAGTGAATAAGTAAGACAATATATTAGATATGAATATTCAGGAGTTTGGGAAGGTGTGTAAACATTTAGACGGTGAAGTTAAAATATAACTGAATTACCCCAGCTGGTCATATTCTTGATCGATTTAAAAATAGTTTCTGGGTGGATTTAGAATTACTGCTGGGATAGTGCAAGTTCTTCTTAAGCAAAAATTTTAGACAACGAAAAATCTGATATTTTTTGTTGAGCTACATAATATTTATTAAAATATAACACTACTAGCCGATACCCCAGTCCAAAACATTTCTTTAATACTAACTATATTGAATAAAAGCAAATTTACTACCACTTATTTTGTGATTTTGTCTGAAATATGGTATATTGCAACAATGTCTCCGATATTAAAAATATATGGATGGAACATGAAAGAACAAACTGTGCCATAAATTATTCTGTTATCGGTTTGGGGCAGACTTAGTGAATTTGTATCGAAGCTCTCTCAAAAGGTTTGCGAAATCGAACGAATCAAACAACTGAGAACTGAAACTGAGTTCGGTGTACCAAGCAACGAAAATTTGTCTCTAAACATCGAACAAAAATGAATCACTACGAATAAATTAAAAAAAAAAATGTTTTCTCTTGGATACTTCACAAATTTCATTTGCTGTGCTCAAACATGTTTGTTTTAATGCTGTGAGAACGTACTATTATTACCATTATTTAGTAAAATTATGTGATTATGAAGTTCTAACTTATTACGAAAAGGAGTGATGCAGATTATTTGTCTGACAAAATATCCCAAATTTCCATCTGCAAGCCAGGAAACTACCGTGCAATGTCATTATTGAAACCTCTAAATCTGTTGTTGGAAAGCGGGCTAAAACTGGTGCTAGACGTAATATCATAATTGATACATTCATTAATCTCCGACAGCAAGCCTTTAGGCAAAATCCGGCGATAGAAGGTTTATTCGGCCATTTTGGTCATTTTGAGGCTCCGAAAATTGTGTAGGGTTACTGTTTGATGAATTGATTTTAGTATTAACTAGATCAGTTTGAACAAGAAGCGTTTTGACGGACATGCTTTGAAAGTTTTACTAATGACGGTTTGGTCATTACCCAGAAGGTTGATCAGTACAAGAAGTATTTGTAAGCGTAAACTGACTGTTAATTTCTCAACAGGGAAATCATCATCTGTCAAAAATTCTTTCATTCGTTTTTTCAAGCGGATTGAAGCCCGGGGCGGCATTTTTTAAATGAAAACCATGCGCTTTCGTAGCCAAATTATTATTTGGAAAAAGTTGCAATGCAACTTTTTATGCCGTGTATAACTTTTTGTTCTTTTTTAATGCATTTGATTATGTTTCAAACAATTTGATTGTTTAATCTCGATATGACCAGATATGGTATAATAAATGTTTATTATAATAATTAATATTATCACATTTAGGAATATTTTCCAGGTTTTGAAGCTGTGGTCTATGGGAATTTCTTCCTAGGAAGAAATTCCCATAGACCACGGCTTCAAAGCCCGGAAAACATTCCCAAATGTGATTTAACCCGCCGTGAAAGCCTTCATGGTCTTTTGCCAATTAGCACCTCTCCAAGAATTTATAAACTAACAATATAAATGCACATCGTCCAAAAACCTATTAATAAAAAATTAATGTTTGATATATACAATACATATTTAATGTGCAATATGGGTTGAGGTGTGAGCATCTATATACCGACCACTTGATGGGGTAATAAAGTTCACATACATATGGCATGTTGTAAGTGAAACCTTCTTTTAATGTTTTTATCAGTACCCCGTACTGATGTAATACCACATTTAATTTAATTAGATGTTAATACTAATTTGCTAATTAATTAGTGTGAAAGTTTAGTTGAGTATTGGTTTTTATCATTATTTGACTGGAAAAAGAATTATTTTCATTAGAGAAATTAATTTAGTAAATTATTTTTCTATTAGCAGGTTTGAGGGCATGTTTAAAATTGTATTTTCGATGCAAAAATAGCAACAACCAAATATTTTTGGAGCCCGCAAATTGAGAAATGGGAACTAATGAAACCCGCATTAACCCTGCTGACGAGTTCTTTGTTTTCGATTTAACGTCATTACATATACGCAATTCCCTACGTTCATTAATAAATTTATTTTTTTGGGTATGGAAAATTAGACGTTGGAATTTATAACCGCATGGCAATTGGATAATAATAAATATAAGTAATAAAATACAGTAAATAAGGTTAAAAAATGTTCAATAATTTAATAAGCTAGTTTTTCGGATGCACCGGGCTTCCGCCATAAAAATGTACTAACGTCTGTCATATATTAAGATGCGTGATATTGAAAAGAATTTAAAACAGAATAAACACTAGATAAAGATGACTTAACTCTAGTGTCCAGGTTTCTTAT
This sequence comes from Dendroctonus ponderosae, assembly GCF_020466585.1. Classification (NCBI taxonomy): domain Eukaryota; kingdom Metazoa; phylum Arthropoda; class Insecta; order Coleoptera; family Curculionidae; genus Dendroctonus; species Dendroctonus ponderosae. The sequence goes on from NW_026018508.1 coordinate 2,612,862, forward strand.
GTGAATATAAGTACAACATTAAAAATTGCAGAAATGCTAATGTTAATAGCCGACAAAAACCTAACAATTACTTATGCGGACAACAACGGACCGACTTAAAATTATATGAATCTCGAAAAATTTATTGACACTTTTAATGTTTATTTAATAACGTAACTTAACTTCTAAAACATTTCAACATCATCACATTTAAACTTTTGATCTATTTACACTGACTAAGGGTACAGAAGGGTTACAAAATTGCGCTTTAACTTTTGAAAATTTATGCAGCAGGCAACATAAACTGATTCATTTTTGGCAAATATGTCAATTATGTGCATTACTTGAATTCGGTAATTCAATAAATAAACTGCATTAACTGGGGTATCATTCAACTTATATTCGTATATACGTTATAGATCTGCTTTCTATATGAATTACTCTTTCACTTTATTTGCTGATTACTTAATGCAATTTTTGTCCATCTAAATGGACACAATTGTTCATTCTATATCAACTTGTCATGCACATTCTCCCATTATCGCCTGAGCTAAGCTCATATAATCCTGTCCCCCATAAAAATGCAGGAGCGTGCTGCATGTAAAGTCTCCGGATATAAACTTTCGAGTATTCCAAATGAAAGCACAAGGGTGTGGCCGAGAACTTTAATCTCGCAACAAATAAAAGAAAATCGTCTCTCGCTTGAAGGAGAACCCCTCCGAGTTGCTGAAAAACTTATAAACCTAGGAAAACAGCCGAAATTAACTTCTAAAGTTTTCAGACAATATTTACGTGAAGGAACTTGGCAAGTAGGCATATTCATATGTTTACTTTGTATCAACTAGGGGGGAAAATCGTCCATTTGGAAAAGTTTGTAAATTTATTGGATTTTGATTACTGCGCTTTTGCTTTCGAGTTCAGGTTTTGTGTAATTCAGTCTAGGAAAGCATAAAAACCTGACGAAGTTTTGCCAGTAAGCTAAGCAAATCTCAAATTGATGAGAACATGTCTACAAATTTGTTGTTTCACATACTGACGAATAGTGAACGCCTAACCATTGCACGTAAACTGTAAAAATAAAATAACATTTTATAGCGACTTTATTGAAATGGTTTCATCTTCCAATATCATTATAGCAATTTATTTAAATTAAGTAGATCAGCATTATCAACTTTAATTGGTTTTCCTGTTATTTATTGAAGTCCACATTATTGCAGTTACCTCTAATTTCTAGCAAAAAACAACAGACCATTGCTTGGATCTTCTGTGAAAACGTGTCTCGAATCGAATAAAAAAGGTTTTAAAAAATTATTACTTTTGTAAATGGGAAAATTGTATTTGCAATTTTACCAACTAATTTGTATTGAGATCGAAAATTCTCTCAAACTAATTCATTAATTTACATTGACTATAGGTAATCAGGGAACCATTAATAATGTTATTTCCATGCCTGCACTATTAACTATCCAAATCAATAAAACAGATCATATATATTTGTTTCTTTTAATGAAAATGTTGAAGTTAAATTTGGATTATAATAATCTTCAATTAATTCGTGTTAATACAGATTATGTGTTGTTCATTATTACTTGCGTATACAGTATACGGTATTATTATATCGGTTTAATGCACATGAAAATATTATTTCTTTTCTATCAGATTTACTAACTGAATGTAGAACAATTAGGTAGTTTAGCATCTTGTTTAAATGCGAACTTAATATATTTATCTATGTTTTGAGTTAACAGTTCCATAATGCCACCGCGTAGTTCTACTAGCATATCCCTTTGTTTTACATTTTTCTGGTAAATCATTATTCACTTCTAAATACCGAGTTGTTATCTGAAAAAATCTTTTGTATAAGCAATTATTATGTGCACGCACCCTTCACATTTAACATAGGAATTCTCTATAGAGTATAGAAGCATAAAACAAAGACTTCTTTTGATTTGTGTGGTTTCGAGTATTATTATATCGTATGGTTATTCAGCGAATGTGTATAAAGGAAGCAAAATACATTATCGGTACGATGGATTCAGATGGCATTAATCTGAAAGCTTTTTGTAATACGATACATTAATTGATGGGCTCAGATTTAGTGGCTTCATCCTATCAGTGCCTAATTATGCATTCTATGTAGAAGCAGAACCATTCAAAGTTTCTGCTAACAAGCTGTCAAATATCTGTTCTATA
>NW_026018508.1:2615585-2663479 GCF_020466585.1 Dendroctonus ponderosae
AAAACATAGCAACTTAAAATTAGTTCCAGTTGCATTTATTTAAACGATTTTCTTTATTTTTCCGGGCCAAAAATTCCTGGATAACTGGAAAAAATTAACCTAATTGTTATGCACCATTGTATTTCACGCTGAACCAAGATTAATTCTTTTTTTCTTTTTCATTGCTGGCTCTCCCATAGGACTGAAATGTAAGTATATGTGTTGTTGCGTTGTAAAATATAGCTTTGAAGTTCATTTTTATTAAATTATCTAAAGAGGAAAATAATTGTTACGTTACGTACTAACGTTACGGCTATAGATCTAAGATGGACAATGTTCAGGAGTTTGGTTTATTTTGGGTAAAAGATATGACGCTGTGTAAAATTAACTTTATTATTTACATATTTTTTACAATTTTGAACAACAATTAATTTTTAAGTTATTATTACGTTAGTATCTTTACAATGGGTTTTTCTATCCAGGGAAGGGTATTCGAAAGCTTTAATGCCAATATAACAAAAAGTATGTCACCAAAAATTAAACTAAAAAAACAAGTCCTGGAATAGCATGGGGGAACATAATCGAGAACATAAATGGATACTCCTATTTCGATACCGCTTAAACAAAACTGATGTCGGTGTCTGAGCCTCGATTTTTATGACAAAATTAATCACGAAACCCGTATGTCAATATCTCTAACAATTTTAGAGATACAGGGTCTTTTCTAGAAATCTGCAATTTTGTAAATGCTCTCTAACTCTTTTTCTGTGATTTTTAAACTTTCTTCAGAAACACTTTTAAAGCATGTTTTCACGAAGTATCCGATAATGTTTTATTTGCGGTAAGGAAATATTTTCCTAGTTATTAATAAAAAAAAAATCATTTTTAAATTGGACACTCAATGGGCTCAGGCACCGCCATCAGTTTTTGCCTATCTGGAATTAAAATAGGAGTTTCCATTTAAAAATGTCCAATATGGCCAACCCTGTACAAATGAAGGAAACGCACAAGATTTAATTTATGTAGTGTCAATCTGTAACGGTTTATATCTCCATATATTACATCGGACAGGTATGTTAATGGGGAATATTAAGGACCTTTTCTTACCACAAAACATTATTTAACAATTTAAACGGTGGCACGTGAGTTACTTCTAAAGCTCTTTATTCCCCAGGTGTTTGGTTGCGATTTCAACCCCTGTTTAACTAATTCGAGCTCACCGTTTGACCCCATATAAAAGACCGGAAATGTGAACCGTCAGTTTTTAAGGTTTTAAAAAGGTCTGCTGAGGGCTGCTATTATAGGACTTTGTCTGATATAATTTAGAAAAGGGTTGGAGCATAGCAAATGGTTCAGAAAAAATGTTTATTATGGGTCGCTAAAGCTTTTACTATCTACTGCCACGACTGTTTTTTTACAGTTTTTCAATTTATTGATTGATGGGTGAGTGATCTAAAAAATTCCGACCCTGTAAGATTGCGAATATGTTTCGTTCCAGCATCAAATTACTTTCTGCATATACTGCAATGTTTAAAGCCAGCTTACTAATTGAACATGCACATTGTTTATAACGGTATAACCTAATTAACTACACTTCGCTTATGTCCTTTCAATTAAATACGGTTGAAAAGAAAGGGTAGCTAAAGAAGGAAAGGGTGTAAAAAACTAACTTTTAATCAACGAAAGTTTTTACCTGCATTGTTAACATTCACAACGTGTGTTAAGCTATTAGGGCTGCCCTGATAAAATCGGACGTGTTTTGAATATATTTAAGCAGAAATAATTTGTTAGATATGCATTTATATTGAAAATATGTTGTGATATTTATTATTGTTAAAAAGATTGTGTAATTATAAATGTTTACTTACTATATGAGAAAAGAGCATTTATTTTCATTTATGTGGAGCGTTGGATATGGTTTACGACTAATGCATCTACATATAAAATACGTAATAAAGAAATAAGTAAGGTAGTAACATGATAAGATGTCAATGCAAAATTAACAAACAATTAAAGCGAATGAAAACGAAATTCCAAAAATGCTTCGCTATCTACATGCAAAGTACTTTGAGCATTCATAAATTCGACTCTAATGCTTATAATGCGGGATAAATATTTCTTGACATATTCATGTAAGGTCCTCATTTGCAATAAGAAAATATGATAACTGTATTTGCAGGTTTAAATGAATAAGTTAAAAATACTAAGAAATGCTTGGATGTCACACAATATTAGATGGGTTTTAGTTGTTAAATCAAAGTTAATGCAAAGGAAAACCGTTTTTTAGTGCGATTTTTTAAGTATGAACTTTTTGAGTTTGATTCGTAAGTATAGTTTATTGTCCATGGTGTTAAAACAAGCGAATAATGTTTTTAGTTTACTTCCCTAAAAAGGAACGCCAGAACGAAAAATGACGAAGTATCATTTATTTTATTAATATATTGGCAAATAACTCATTTTTAAAGCTGGGATTAACTATAGAATACAAATATTTTTCTTAGAAATGTATGAAATATATATCCACATGAAGGAAGTGAAACATGGCATTATGTTCTGTCCATACGGACAAACTTTTATCTATATCTTTCTATTTTTAAATGTCTCTACGCCTCTCGGATATATTTATAAATATCAATTATAAATATAGTATCAAATACGAATTATCAACGTTCGATAAAAATTTGCTATTTGTCCTTATTAAATGTTTAGACGCTCGAAGCTAAACGTTTAACATACTGCTTAAAGATAGGGCCCAATATGTACAAAACTTATCCAAATATGCATTTTAATTTAATAGTAAACATTTCTTGGAAACATAAACTTTCCAATGCGGGAGGAAGCTTCTCAAGAAAATATATTAAAAGAAGCCAGAGCTTCTATATTTCTTCTCGACGATGACTGCACTTTTAATTTAATAAGTCTTTATTTTTTGTTACAGATACAGACAACCAGCGCGTTATTATTCACGTTCGTGACGTCAATGATGAACCCCCTTATTTTATTAATCGTCCACTTCCCATGCAAGCTGTGGTACAGTTGAATGCACCCGCAAACACCCCCGTTTTCACACTCCAAGCCAGAGATCCGGATACTGATCACAATATTCATTATTTCATCGTCAGAGACAGGACTGGGGGCAGATTTGAAGTTGATGAAAGGTACTAATTTTGATGATACATGTATTTCATTAATTTGCAAATTCTGTTACATATGCGTGGTAAAATGGATGTACTTTTTTGCTATTTGATACTAGCCTATCTAGATCTAGATTGAGAGAATTGGAGCGCTTTGAGCATTTTTAAACAAATTAAAATTACCAGCTGCAGCTAATTGATAGTTATTTGAAAATAACGATTACGTACTTGTAAGAGAGGAAATGCACCGCGGCTATTCAGTATGTTACTGAATTAAAATACATTGAGGTAACAAGGAATGTCCAACAAAGTATATACTGGAAAGTTATGCGAGCAGTTCCTTGAAGACGAGGCCCGAATATTATGCAGGTTTCGTTAACTGCAGTTTTAATTTATCTAATTCCAAATCTTTGCTTCGAAGTATAGAAAAATATAATGTTCGAGGTACTTAACAGCCTTCTCGACCAAAGTATATACAGGTTGATTCACAACCTCATGGACACAGAGCAGGGACGTGTAGAGGACCTCAGACCAAGTCGAGTTGCCATTTTAGTTTTAGTTAAAATTTAGGAAAAATTAGCATTTCCTTCTTAACTCCTACAGTTTATGAGATATTTTGCGCAAATTTTGAACGTAGGCTACTGTTTAGACCCTTTGAAGTTGAATTAGGGATGGCTGACGAGTTAACTTTAAAGTTAATTTTTTACTGCAATTTAATTTACAATAATTGAGGTTTATCGGCTGTTCGGTTATCGGTTTATCGGAGCTAATCCAAATAAAAATTCACAAAAATGTAACGAATATTTCAATTTATAATGAAATTAATTTCATTAAATTAAATAAGTAAAGTTAATGAATTTTAATTTAATAAATTAAAGGTGCTGTTCAAAATCGCCTCCGTTTTCTCTTAAGCATAAATGGACCCTTCGCCGAAAATTACAGTCAACTTTATACAATAATTAAATGTCATTTTTTGTAATGGTACATTTATTACTGATGCGATTCCATAAATCTTCCGTAGTTTCAATATAAATTCTTCCCGGTCCCACAAAGTCCCCCACAGAAAAAAAAATCACATTTATTCAAATCTGGCAATCGCGGTGGCTAGAGTTGCGGGCAATTATTTACTGTAGATTCAAAAAATCACGAATGTTCATAGCGAAATGGGGAGGCGCACCATTGTGGATATACCACATGTCAAGTCGCAATTGTAAACGCAAATCTTAAAATAGCTCTGGAAGAGTGGTTTGCAGGAAAAGCAAATAACTTGCATCGTTCAAAGGATTAGGAAACTAACCTAACCTAGGTAACTGGCCTAACCAAATATCGCCCAACGATTCCGCCCCACACATTAATTTAAAATTCTCTTTGGTAATGATGGGTTGTTGTAATATGTGATTTTAACGGGAATATTTACCTCGTCTGCCGAGCTTTCCGTTCAACATTAGCTAACCTTTGTCGATTTGGTGTCACACGATTTGCAATTCTTCTTCGGTACTACACGGCAGTTACTCTCACAAAACCCAATACTAATAGCATATCAACTTGCTCATTGAATGCAAAATTTCCAGCCACTTTTATAAAAAACAGCTTGATTTTACGAAAAAAAGCTTTATGAGTACAAGGAAACGGATCAGCCTACTATGATAAAATAAATAACCCGAAAACGAAGGAAAATACAAAAAAACTGCAAGAGATAGAAAATTCTTGAATTGGACAACAAATGCAAAAATTTGTTCGGACAAAGTCAGTGGCGCACCACAAAAAACCTCGAGGAGTAAAAGGGGAGTATGCCACTAGAAAAACAGACCTGTAGATTTTTGCATCCAGTTAGCTTCTCTAATATTTAATTATATTTTGATTTTCTCATTAACTTTCTGAAGTATAGCAATATTTGAAAGCAGAAAACATATTTAAAGGTGTGTGAAAAACTTCTGGGAAAAGCGAAAAATTAGTGAATCTTAAAACTGCAGTGATTCAGAAGTGGTAGTGGATGGAATTTAATGTAGACTTAAAGAGGTGGGCAAAATAAAAATAATGAACAACTTAAACATCTCAGATTAGTAGTAAGAAAGCGTACTGTGTTCTGTAATATCTGTATAGACACCTAATACCCATTATATTTCCTATACTTTTAAGCAAGTACCAAACTCACCAATAAAATTATTTTATCAAGTTTTTAGTTCTTCTGTATTTTTTGATTTCGCAAATGTGGAGAATTTGAGTACCTTTCAAGTTTATAGCACCTGTAATTAATTATTATAGTAACTTCTACGCTTTTCCTAATATTTGAACGAAATGCTTAGCTTTATTTTTTCTAAAAATATAATGAACTCAGAACTGTAAATTACAGCAAATTGGAAAATGTAACTATTCAAGGAAGGAAATTTTAGTTGTAATACAATTCTACCTTTGCATATTATTTAATAAATTGTTGAATCCTATAAAGCTTTGTGCCACATAATGTTATCCTTCTGTTCCTATGTAAATGATCCAGTCAAAGATCACATTTCAAATCCCCTAGGGTGCTTTTAAACGTTTGTGGTGGCAGATACAACTCGATATAATAATATTGTAACACCCAATTTGTTTGGATATTTCTTATCTAGTTATCACTATAATCTGATTTCGTATTTATAAACATTTAACGGGACATCATTTTTTTTATTTCAAACGTATTGGGGATGCAAATAATAATTCATCAAATTTACTATGATATTAAATCATTAATTGCCATTTCTTATTGAGATATATTTAAATATTTAGACACTTTCAAAATATTTTGGCTTTAAAATTTAGTCTATTTTTATGTAAAGAGTTGGTCCGTACATTTAGACAGTTTTGGGTAAGTTTATTAGTACAGCTGCTAAAGAACTCCAAGCTGTTGGGCTACTTTTGAATCGCCAGAAAATTTAATTTCTGAATCAAAAAATCATGCAAAACTTTCAAAAAATAGAATTTCGATAAATATTTAAAGAGCACCAAAGCCCGGAAAACCCAAAGCCCCCTAAATGTTATTTCCAACATGTTTTATGTAAAATTTCTTTAAGTGTGATTTGGAAAGCAAATATAATCACGACTTTTAAATGCAAATATGTCATAAACTCTTAAACCAAATTCTCAAAATGTTAGGTATTTTGTAATTCAAAGTGAATAGCCAATCCACTAATCGAATAACATTAGGGTGTTCCGTTTAAATTTTATCATTTATTAACGTTTCAAACTTTGCCAAATTGTTTTCTTTCCCCAATAATATTTTCTTGTGATTGAACAGTGTGCTTACTACTTTTGCGTTTAGTTTTTTTGTGGCTTTAGAACGATACGAGCGGAAAGCTATTTAGATATTCGGACCAACTCTGTACATGCAGTCCAACTGAGATAAATGGATGTTTAATTTATAATTAGCATTAAAACATTATTATATTATAAGTTGCATGACGTCTAGAGTAAACTCATTCCAACTAGCATGTGTAGCATTTGTGGATTTCAAAATATTTCAAAAATTCCTTGTTTGCATATACGGCGCGAATTAACATTTCGAAACCTATAGCTTTATCAACGGGACAGAGCTGCCTTTAATTAAAATAACTCATGTAGAATAAATATGCATGTATGTACACATATGTAAATAAGGCTTTTTAATATCAAATAGCGATAATTTAATTTAACTTCAAATACAGACAGTGTCTGAATAATAATGAAATATTGTAGTTCGCTTTCCAATTAGCAATAACGCTAAAATAAAATTCCCGAAAACATTGATATGCGCACTTTTGATCACGGTTATTTATTCTGCACATAACAATATTTTTTCTCGCTACCGGAGTTTAAATCGTTTTTTTATGTGGCATGATATTAAGTTGTTTTGTTAATTTGATAATTTAGTTTGCTGCAGTCAGGGTATACGGCTTGTGACTATTTATTTGACAAACGCAAGGAATTTGTAGGGTATTATAGACATTACAGAAGTATTGAGAAGCACAGAAACCCACTTAAGTTCTTTAGCGTTATGAATATAACTTAATAATCAAATTAACGTATACAGACAGTAAAGGAACCTTATCCTTTAATTAGATCTGTTTACCGTACCGTAATTAAATATATAACTTGAATAAATAATTAATTAGAGAAACCCTAAAGAGAACAAAATAAATAATACAAAATTTTATTTTAGTATTTTTTAGATCGATTCTAGATAATCCAGAGGTGGCAACTTAATAACTTTGATTCATTATATTAATGAACTGAAGTAGTTTGTATTTGAACTTGCGCGTTTATTTGAACGTATGAAAATAATGATACAGAGTCACAGCGATAAGGATTAAGTTTAAAATTCTAGGAAAAATTCAAATAACATGCATAATTCAATTAACACAATTTCAAAGATCAAAGTTGCCTTATTAGTGTTACTTATTTTGAAGAAGTTTCAGCACTTCATTATAAAATGACTAATCTTTTTCGCTTTGAATTGTGTTATTAAAAGTATCCCTATTTTATAAAAGTATGAAAATCCAACGAAAAAATTTGGAAAACTAACAATAAAACTTGTACATAGACATAGTACAATGTGGAATATAAATCTTTCAATACATTTGTTCAGTTTTGTTTTCAGCTGTATTTGAATATATGAATTAATTATTATTGTCATTTTTTCGTAATTTAATTTAGAAATCACTAAAAAACCATACATATTTTAATAGTTCATTGAATAACTATTGGACGAATTCTTACAGGAAATCATCTTTAGGAATAAATGGTCAATTTACTTTTTCGTATAATTTTGAAAATCGTATAATTTTGTGTACACATTTTTGGAATAAATGGAATATAATTTTTTTATTGCAGGTCTGGCGTTGTTCGAACCCGAGGCACGGACCTGTTCCAACTTGATATGGAATACGTCCTTTATGTTAAGGCAGAAGATCAGAATGGTCGATTAGATGATCGAAGATTTCAAGCCACTCCGGAAGAACGTCTATCGATTGTGGGTGGAAAACGAGCTCCTCAATTCTACATGCAGAGTTATGAAGCGGAAATTCCTGAAAATCAGAAAAAGGATTCAGAGTGAGTATTTATTGATGGTGGCGCTATTTTGTTTTTAAATTTATACAAATATCGTCAAAATCTGTATCCTCCCAGTTAGAAACAGTTATTTTCTCTTCACGTTAATTTAATTGTTTATTGCTTCTAAAGATTCTACTTTTACACAACTATTATTGCTTTAAACAAACTTACTTGCCTTGGTTTCATAGTAATTGCGCTCTATTTTTTTATTAACTTGCCATACTTTCAAACCTTATTCACTTAATAACATGACAATAGCTTATATAAAGTGTAATGGAGGGTAAACGGTGTACAGGGTTGGTAAAGTGGGCGCGTTTATTTAAATATTAAAACGTAGCCTATAATCAAATCGAATAATATTGTGTTCTATTATAAAATCTGCATTTTATAGCATTATTTCGGTAAAAGCCAAATCGTTTGCTGACCGTGAAATCCGCTACACCCTCAAGGCTCAAGGGCAGGGAGCGGGGACTTTCAATATTGGGCCTACTTCTGGGATCGTTAAATTAGCTAAGGAATTGGATTTTGAAGATCTTCGACAGCCTCATGTTTATTCATTGATTGTTACTGCAACAGAGGATTCCGGGGGATTTTCCACTTCTGTAGAGGTAAGAAGATGTTTTAGACTAGTTATAAATTTAATGACCTGCAATAATATAACACTCGAAATGATAATAAAAATGTGACCTTCCAATTATTGCAACTTGTTTTTGCAAGCAAAGTTTCATCTTTCATCAAAATTAATCTATTACACATCTTAGATGAAGAAGCTTACTGTACCTATAGAATTGTGCTAACATTTTATAGAAAAACAAAGATAAGGTAAAATTTCTCCTTTTGTTCTAAAAATCCAGATAACATTTTAAGTGGACCGAAACTTAAGCTTGCTAGTTTTGCTAATAAATCCTGAAAGTATTTCATAAGCGACATATCGCTGTTTCTAGTAGTATTTTTCCTCGTAAAAGTACGTTGAGAAAGTGCTGAGTATGATGGATCCGTTTTATTTATTGCCCTTATTTTTCCGAAAGTTTTCCAGCTTATTTCTTGTTATCTGGTCTTGAAGAGCGCCGGGATACAAAGGCAGTTCGCTGTCTCGTATCTAAAATTATTGGAAATAAAATGAAGATGCGACGAGTTTCTTACGAAGGACATAATATTGAACCTTTTATTTCAGTCATTTTAGAGTTCCATTTGCTTTTGGCATTGATAGATAATATCCGAATCTAAATAAACAGAACGATTGTAACTGTTTGCTCGAATTTTATAATTACCAAAACAATACGTGCATTTGCAGAAAAAACATTTATTATACGTACTGCCAACAATTATATTTGTTTCGCATTTTTTTACAGTTCAACGACATTGTTGTTATTAAATATTAGTTTGGTTTATTGATTTCAACTTTCATTATATGTAATTGTGCGATAACTGTAGTTAAGTATCCAATTTAGTATTATTAAAAGTAAAAGTACCTTTCAATGATGTTCAGCACCAATTTTGCTATTAACTTTGTGCAATATATTGATTACGGGTAAATGCATTTTAGAGCCATATTGGATATTAAACAAATAATTATAGTGTCATTACATTTTTGTATCAACTATTCGATTTATTTTGGTATTGCGGAGTTCTATTAATTTTTAATTAAACATTCCAGCTCACTATTAGAGTAACTGATGTTAATGACAATGCACCTAAATTTGAGCTTCCCGACTATCAAGCTCATAATATTGATGAAGACATACCACCAGGTAAATCCTGTGAACTAATTTGTTTTTCTAGAGACGCGAAAATTACCGATCTATATTGAGACGTCTGTTTTTTTGTCTTGTTTAGGTACTTCGATCTTGAAAGTGAAAGCAATGGATGCCGATTCTGGAAGTAACGCAGAAATCGAATATTTAGTATCCGACGATCACTTTAGTGTCGATCCAAGTGGCATTATTAGCAACAATAAACAACTCGATGCTGACAACAATAATGCGTATTATGAATTTGCCGTCACCGCTAAAGATAAAGGAGAACCATCCAAAACAGGAACGGCTACTGTAAGTAGGAATTACGATGTTTCACATGTTTATTGATTGAAAACATAAAAAATCTGATGGTCTTTATTATAGTTTGGTATTAGTAACACTTTGTTCCAATATATTTATTAATACCGTTTTGCTGGATTTAGGTCAGAGTTTACACGAAGAATAAAAACGACGAAGAACCAAAATTTTCGCAGCAAGTATACACTCCAAATGTGGATGAAAATGCTGGACCAAACACGTTGGTAACCACCGTAGTTGCATCTGATAAGGACGGTGACAATGTTCGCTTTGGTTTTGTTGGTAAGTTAAATTCAGATCAAATTATATTTTATCCAGTTTTATGATGTAAGTATCGTGCCAATACAAATTTTCATTCTTTTTTATTTGATACGTTAAAAAAAGGTCCACATGTTTTATGATGTCCTCTTAAAAAGAAGCAAATGGGTTTTCGATTTGGTTTTGCTTTGATTGCAACAAATTTAAGTTTGAGCGTCTAGCTTGAAAGRAGRATGACATAAAATCAATACGTTTCTTTCACGAAYTTTGTTTGATTACTTGCTGGATAGGCAGCGTRTTAAACGTAATGCTCGAAAGCTGTTCAAGTCAAATTYGGTTTTTTTCAAATTTTCAAACCAAATCATTTTTCTGCCATCCGTGCATCYTGTAGGTCTTGTATAATATTGCATCTTTCCAAATATTTATTACATAATTTATTCAATAAATTAAWGCCTGAAGTTGCTTCTTATCTTATAAATTATAATAAAGCAGAAAACCGTTTAGAAGACTTTTCCAAAACTTATGAAATKAAGTTGTAGTGGTCACTTATTTGTCTTAACCGCACTTTACCCAAGGAAGAGGATTTGGAGCCATTAACAACCTTGGAGCCATTATCAAATAATAGTATTTATTTATTTTATTTATTTAATTTATTCAATTTACTTGTTACATGATGACGACATAATGATAACAAATTAAATTACGTCAACAAGCCCGTACAGGCATTCAAAAGCATTTATGTTCCAAAAAAAAGAGACAACTAATAACAACTAATCCCGAATAACGCAACAGTAACTTACTTTTACTTACATACGCATATATTCATCCAGGGTATATGGCTCCAGACTGACTAGCCCTTTTCTAATTTCTTTTCTAAAGACAGCCAGACTTTTAATTTGTCTAATTTGTGGAGGTAATTTATTAAATAGTTTTACGTACATATACCCTGGATTTTTTTGACTCAGGTTTAGTCGGTGCCTAGGGTAGGAAAACAATTCTGATCTTCTAGTACGATTCTCAGAGCCTATTGATTGAAACAAGCTTCTATTTTTATATATAACACAAGGCACTCAAAAATATGCTATATACATATTGTGTGCGATGTGTTTTGAAAAATTCTTCTATCTTAAAAAAATCATTAAAAGCTATTCGTGTTTGGTTGCTTGCTAGATACAAGAAATGTGCTCAATATTTTAGCTGTCATTTTACATCATCAAAACTTAATATTTACTACAGTATTAATTTATTTCGGACTTGAAAATCGTCTAATTGTGGAAATGTGGAAGCTACTTTTACTGAAAATGATAAATTGAATTTCACATTCAAAACATTGTATAACAATTTTCAAAAAACGGGATTCATGGTTTAAAAAATGTGATATGCCTGATTTTTTCCTGACGTTTCGCAAGCACGAGTAGATTGCATCCTCAAATGTAATTTTAAGTTTTGATATGGAGATTGAATTGTTTGGCGCTGTTTCCTTAAAAACTAAACTTTTTATTAAAATCATCTTAATAATCAAATAGACAACAACTAATTTGCTTGAAAAACTTTATATAAGCAAAAAATTTCCTTTTATTTGACACACTAACCTCCTAAAAAGTTTGCAAATGGATACGCTCCTACATGGCTCCATTCTAATTATTATTATGTTTGTTTTCGCTAATAAAATTACAACAACAACAATCTAGAACATGTTTTATCTTATTTTAAGTTTCATCGAAAATGTTACTCTAGCACAAAAACTTTTCAAAGTTGAGTCCCCTTAAAAACGGTCGTCACTTGATCATCAATATGACCAAGTATCATTTCCAATGCCTAAAATATATTAAAAAGTACAAATCACTCAAGTACAAATTTTAGATAATAAAATTTGTACTCAAGTACAAATTTTATTATCTAATTAGAACAGTTTAGTCACTAGAAGATTTTCTCATAGTGCAATTAGTGTTGAACTAATTCACATTGTTTATAATAAATGCATGGTAGGATTAGGATTGGGAAAACTAAGCAAAATAAACCTAAGGGAACTAATATGACACCAAATCTGAATGAACACTAAATTGAAAAACATGTTATAATTTATTATAACAATAATAATTTTAGGTGGTGGAACCAGTTCAGGGCAATTTGTTATCGAAGAAATAACGGGTGTAATTCGTCTTCATTCCAAACCGATATCACTGGACCGGGACAAGTATGAACTGAATGTAACTGCAATGGATGATGGAGCCTGTTGCGTAAATGGAGATTCCACAATTCATACGAGCACAGCAGTCGTCGTAGTCTTCATTACTGATGTAAATGACAACAAACCCATTTTCAAGGATTGTGGAACATACTATCCGAAAGTTGAGGAAGGTGCTCCAAACGGATCTCCTGTTATTAAGGTGAGCATCTTACCCGAGTAGAATAAGGTCGTTTTTAGCCACTAGTAGATATATTTAATTCAATGATTGTTGAGAAATAGCTATGGATTATTTTATTTCATATTTCTGGAAAACAACCTGTAAGTTTGTGATTGGAAAATGTTTCATAGCAAGTTGTGATAAAATCAAAACCTTCCGTTCGAGCCATACACATTTACGTTCACACAAATAAGTATAAGTATATAAAAGAACATTTTTTTCGCATACTGGATATCCACAGGAATAAAACTACTTTAATCATAGGAAATTAAATAAAAAATTAGTGATAATCGAAAAAATAATATCGTTTTGTTTTCTAGGTTCATGCAACAGATGAAGATAAAGGTGTTAACGGTCAAGTAAAATATTCAATTGTGCAACAACCTAATCAAAAGGGCACAAAGTTCACGGTCGATGAAGAAACCGGAGAAGTTTCCACCAACAAAGTTTTCGATCGAGAAGGAGATGATGGCAAATTCGTGTCTGTTACTGTTAAAGCAACTGACCAGGGAGAACCAAGTCTGGAGGGTGTCTGCTCTTTTACCGTTGAAATAACAGATGTAAATGACAATCCTCCATTGTTTGATCGGCAGGTAAGACTTGGGTACATTTAAATGGGGTGTGGTTAATTTGAAATGTTTACAATACATAAAAGTCTTTTGATATGAAAATTTCAATTGGTTGTTTTGTTTAGATTATCTTCTAATAACTTTATCTTGTTGATACCGAGTGCAGATACCATTGTGTTTGCTATTTCTCACAGTAGTATAGGGTAGATACCCTAATGATGGCAGCTAATTTGTAAAATTTCTACTAAGTTGTCAGACTTTAGTTTAAATTTTTCAATTAAATGTTCAGGTATGTTATCAAATAAAACCGTCTTTCAAAACACATAATCAACAAAGTTTATTCAAAATTGTCGGAATATGAAACGTGCTCCAGCTTATCTGAAGAATAAATTGGTACGAGATTAGTTTTATTATACCAGTCCCATTTCGAGTCAGGATAAAGTGCAATATTATTAAGTAGTAATAAATATGTTTTGTATCTGCACCATTTACTGCGAAATATATGGTTCCCATTTAAATACGAGCGACCTTACTGTTTTCTGTTTATCTTCCTTAGGCATGAACCGGAAATTAATATTCAATGAAAAATCATTGAAGCAGCGGCGGTATTAACAATTCTTGAATTAATAGAATCACACAAAAACAATTCTAGCACTCAGTTTTACATAAAAGAAACTTGTAGTCTAATTTTTTCTACACCAACTTGTTTTTGATTTAATATTTAATTGTATTAGAATGTTTTTCCAATTGTATGTCGCGAGTTTGTAACTCGTAACTGTTTGATTGGATGTATTTAGTAGAATTGGCCTAGACTATTAAATAACTCAAAATCTCGAAAAAGGCGTAACCTCTGCATATTCGTATTATATAAGTTATCGTATTATATATCGCTATTTAAGTAAGTACATATATGAATTATTTTCCATGACGCAAAGTAGGTATTCTTTTTGCTTCACATACTTTTATATCAGCGACTGTGGAAACGGATCAATTTCAACATCTTCCAAAATACGTCTTATATTTTTTATATTTTTTTTAAACGCGTTTAACTTTAGCTGAGAAAAGCATGAGAACCAAATCAGAGTAAAAATCTATCGGATTAATAAAACTTTAAATCCAAAAAACAAATGTTTTTATTTTTCTGCTATTAAATGTTTTCCAATTACGCGAATTGCTTTTTTATTTTTTAGACAAAAGTAAAGGACAATAAAAGTACAACACATAGTGTAATTTTGTAGACTAATTTTGTTTGTAGGACTAAAATTCACTCTTTAATAAGAATATGAATGAAGATAAGAAAATAACTCTAATGAGTCAAAATCGTTTATATCCACTAATATTACATGTTTCTAAAATAATGAAAGTACAATTATAATTTAACTTTTTAAGGTCAAAATAAAATAACGCTTAAAAGTGACCATTGATGAAAATGGATTCTGTCTAATAACTGAGCTAAATCTATTATTCTAATTGTATAATATAATATTATTATAATTATAAGTAATAAGTAACAAATTGCTTTGAAATATTATTAGAAATTTTGCCGCCCTAACAAAAAATAAATCAATAAACGAATTAAATTTTGTGATTTTTTTGCATCATTTTTTCGAAATTATATTAACCTCAGCTATTTAAACCTGCATGAAAACATATTGAAATGAATCAAGAATAGCATCCGAACTAAAATAAGTGGAACACATTTGAACTGAATTAAAATTAAAATAAACAGGTACTTATAGCAGAAGTGAAAATCAGATTCCAAAGCTTAGTTTCTCGCAGTTGTTTAATTCAACCGAAGGATGGAAAGTAATGTTTAGTGAATTTTCCTCATTCCTTTCGTATTCATTACTGGCTAAATTTCTTAATGGAAAAAGCGAAATTAACATACTCTACATTAACGTATTTATTTGCTTGTAGAAATATGTGGAAAATGTCAAACAAGATGCCAGTATAGGGACCAATATTCTTCGAGTTTCGGCCTCAGACGAAGATGCTGATAACAACGGTGCTATTATCTACACTCTGAATGCTGGCTCAAATCCCGCGGATTTGGAGTATTTCGAAATTCAACCCGAAAGTGGTTGGATTGTTCTTAGAAAGCCTCTAGACGTAAGTACCTAAGTTCTGGATGAACTGCCTTTAATATTAAATCTAAGATAGCGGGGTGAAAATAATGCAGTGATTCACATAATTGTCTCAATTTTATTATAACTTCATTCACTGGCGCTATGGCCCAGTAATTTTTCACTTTGGTGAAGTTTCTCGCCTAATCTATATTTGAAGAGGACATCTCTGCATTAGCCGGTACTTATTAACGATTATAGTCAAGGAGTAATTTGATTATAAAAAAGCCACCTTAAAGCAGTTGTGTTGCGAATATCAATATTATTGCTGATATAAATATGTCATTTGAGCTGATAATAATTTATAATAATATTTAAACCAATCTTCAACTTTCGACTGTTCAATTAAAATTATTCCTTGAGCTATTTAGAGCGAGAAAAGCAGCTCATCTAATGTGCAGTAATTGATATTGACTAACCCTTTAATCTTTTAGAAGTTGATGACTGCTGACCAGAGTTTGACCTGTAGATAAAAGTGTCTTAACTCTGATAATAGCGGAACTTTTATTTTAAAACTAAATAACTAAATTCTGCGTGAATGGGAGTATGCCTGTTAATTCCAGGAAAAAATCTGTAGGGGGCCTAAAATACTGAAAATGTCCGGAACACTGATAGGTACGAGTGGACATACTAATAAAGTACATTCCATTTGGTTCGCTCAAATAACTGAGAGTAACAGTGAAAACTCAAGCATCATGGAAATTGAAATTCATTATCACATGAGGCCGAGTTCAGTTACTTTAAAAAGTAATACTTTGGCTTAAAAAATGACGCTTACTTCATAATTTTGTTGCAAATTACTCCTTTTTTGTTTGAGGTACATGTGTTTATTTCTTTGCAAGAGTGATCGACATTATCATAGAAACTGCACAAAAGTATTACCTATTGTTCAGTTGGTAGTTAAAAAACGAAAGCAAGAAGTCGCATGAACATGTAACACCTAAGTGCCTATATAATATATTTATTATAATACTGCCTGAATCCCGATGTAATTCACTTTTATAATCTGCATTATTTGCAGTAGGTATTCACTTTACCTCAGTATCAATCAAATATAATCCACAGAACTTTATACATTTCCGTTATAAGTCTATAGGTTGGCCATAGGTTGGCAGACTGGAAGTTTTAGAAAAATTGGATGTCGAATAAACATTTACGAAATAAGTGTTGTCTTCAAATAATTGGGCATTTCACATAGTTCGTAACCTTTTGATAGGGCGACAATGGAAATAGTTTCGCTCGAACTGCGAAGGAACACGTTTTCTTTGCTTATCAAAAATACCAAATTAATTGTTATTATTGAATTTCACTAAGTTCACCGTTTTAAATATGTTGCTCGATACATTCATGTTGATGATTAACAATTTGAATTTTTTTTATAATATTTTTGAACTTTACCGGTTTTCCTTGATTGTAGTTTTATAAGCATTTCTGCAATATATTTTATAACGCTAAGCTGGCCCAAACTAGCATTCGATTTAATACTTTTTCAGTGTAATATTTAATACATCCAAGTCTATGATTTAACAAAACTTGAGGCATATTTAAGAATTTCCAAAAATCCAATAAGAATAAAGACAAGTTAAATGTATGCATATGCATTTTGGCTTTTCAATGAATGCATAACATTTCCTATATTATGTAAAAATATTCAAAAACCAAGTTTTTTTCCTTAAAAAATCGTGAGTAATAACTCTAAACTTTGCTTCGATAAAATGAAGCCAACTAGAAATAATTTTCCGTAAACAATCGTTCCTTGCTGAAATAGTACGGAAAATTAGTTAACATTTTTGACTAGAGATTACTATAATTTTAAGCAGTAAATAATAGAAGTGAATTATTTCACCTAGGAAATATTTTATAGAATTATATACAGCGCGGCGGATTGTTACCTTGAAAGACCAACAGTTTGTCAACCTATAATTTTGTGAAGTTTTTGCGTTAACTGAAAAAGACAATAACCAGATGTTTGTATTTTTTTGTATTTGTTTAATCAAATGTGCTCAGCCAATACTTAGCTCATTTTCTCAACGCAAATTAAACTGAGTAACATTTTTGTTCCATCTGGCGTTAAAGCCACAATTCAGTTATATCAGGAAGTACACACAACATTCGAATATTAGAAGTTTCGAATTGAGACAGAAATATGCTTGAATTTTTATGTAAACTATTGGCGACCAGCGATTATGGAATGTCCTTTAGCAGCTTTTTTGTTGATGATTTTACAGCGCACCTTATATTTGAGTTGCACAAATTGGTCCGGCGATTAAGAGCTGCGACCGATTGCACCGTTCTCTTTTTGACGTTTTATTCAATAAGTTGGTTTATACGGCACACCTTGCAAACTTATACAAAGTACTAGAATTTCTCATGAATTTGTTTCTGTACCTCCTTTGTTTTTGAGTATTTTGTCAAGTTGTAACACTGGAGGAATCGTGCTCAAGTACCGTCTTTACGCATTTTCTTATGAATTTGTTTACCTTCAAAGGATATTTTATACCGTAATGCAAACTATCATTCTAGTTATGACCAGAGCGACACATCACTGGCAAATTATGCCTGCAGTAGTCGTATCTGCCCAATCCAAGAATTTCAGACAATATTCATATAACTCAAAGAGGTATTAATAGATTCATTAAATATTGGATGAAAAAGTACTTGAGGTAATTCCGTCCAAATCTCAACTTTTACCCCTTTTCTCTATTTTTTGGAGTAGCAAGGAGCGCTGTCCTTTTTTATTTTGTATTGCCACCTACAATTTTTGGCCGCCACTTCGATTTTTTACTTGCCTTAGTCAGATTGATGTGTGCTTTCGTCCGTTTTCAACATTTTGTTATAGCGATCAAAATTAATTGTTTCATACATTTTAATTTGTGGCGTTATTTCTGAAAATTTCTTTCCTAATTCTGCGTTATTGAAAATATTTTTATTTCAGTCAGCTGTGCCACGCTTAGCAAAATGTTGAAATATGTACTTTTGATGCACATTATTTTCCGGCTTGGGCAATTGGTTTTTTTGATTGTGTGATTTTTGTGATTTTTGAGAGATATTTTTACAGGTGCAATGGCTGGAATCGTATTTTTATATTTAAGCTGTTTTTATTTCCAAACAACCAGACAGTAGGAAGTGACCATTTTTGAGCACCCAGTAGGTGTACTCCTTATGTCCTAAAGGGGGTTAATTACATGTGTTTTGGAGTTTTTCTAATATTGCTTTAATGGAATATAAAATACGAAATTAATTGTAATATTTTTCACACTCCACAATACATGATTTTCGGTTTCACATGTGGACTTAGTTAATTTAAAGTATCTTCATTAATGTCCAGTAATTTGAATAGATTTACCATAAACCCCCTTTATTAACATTGTGACATTTTTGCATTGTGTATGGGGCGGCGAAACAAATTGCAAACTAACGAAAAAATCCAACTCTAAACGTCTAATCGGTTTTTGATGGTCGTTTAACAAAGAACAGAAACATTTTGATGCACGTCCTTGCTCCCGACTTGCCCTCACATTTTAATATTTTAATTTTTCCTGTCTTCTGCATGACTTTTGCCTGCTTACTAAGTTTGGTTTTTGTTACAATGATCGCATACACCACATCATAATGATTTTAGAAATCTAATATTGGCGTACAGCAAATATCAGATGGTTCTCTTACGCGGAAAAGATCATGTGATATTAATTTTATTGTCAAATGGTGTCGAAACTTGGAATTTCTAAAAGGGACGATTGGGTGTTTAAAGTTGTAAATATACCATTTTTTTATAGGTGTATTTTTAAAGTTTCATAATACTCTGACTGGTTTGAATTTTTTAAAATGTTATGTTTAAATTTGTACTTTATATGGCACCCAATGCAAACAAAGTGTTTGATTTCCTGATAAGTACCCTGCCTTATTACCTCCAGTCACATACAATACACTTCTAAAATAACTTAACTAAATAAAATAAAATAATTTATAGTTTTTCAACCATCAGGATATGGCTTAGAGTTATATGTTTACTTATCCGATAAACCCAACATGTTTTTATTCAACACTTGACTTTGCTTCAGTATTGAATCACTCAGTATATATTTCATATAAAATTAATAACAGTTTCGACTTCATATGATTGGTGTATACGGTGTTAAAACATTATTTACTTATTTTTTATTTAACTGCACTTTTATGTTATTCACTTTAAAACCACCGACCAACGGAATACAGGGATGTTATCCAGTAAGTAAATAGTAAATTTGCCGTAGAAATGCTAATTCCATTTAGGGCTAGCTTTACGGTATTTTACCAAACAATTCTGAATCTGGTGTGCGAATCTTGATGTTTCACATCAATATTCTTTAGACTGTGTTTTGGATTAACTCTGCGAATAATACATTTGACAATAAGGTGGTCAATAAAGCTATACTTTTGTATTAAATGCACTTTTTCGTTTTAACTTTGTGTTTTATTAGTTGAATGGTAATTAAATGCTTGCCGATGCGGACAAAATAAGTAATGTGGTTACATAAATTTTATGAAATGATTGGATATTATTCAACAGCAACATTAAACTTTTTAAATTACATTTGTGGAATGTAAATAGCGCTCATTATCTAAACCAATGGAAAAACGAAAACTTGATGAACATATGCAAAATAATGAATCATAATGATGTAAAAAAAAACATGTAACATTTGTCCACATTTATGATGCATATAGACATGTTTTTTTACGTATGTGCAATGAAAATTTATTTAAAAAATAACATTGTTACACGGATACATGGTGGAAAAGTTAGAATTTTTTAGGCTGTTGGTTCTCATACAATATAATTACTAAAATGAAATGTGAGGAGCTACTCAGAACGTATGTTTTGAAAACTTAAATATATGGTGGTTTTCTTTATGTTGAAACGCTGAAATATTTGAGAAATTAGTGATCCGAGGAACAAATGTTTCAAATAATAAGTTAATATCTGGGAGGGGGAAGTTTATTTGTGTCACAAAAAGGCGCCTACTTCGTTCTTGTTCTGTGTTCCCTAATTAATCTCTAAGAGAAATTTTGTTTTGACACAAATTTTCTTCTTTGGGCCCATAGTCCACCTGTCAAAATCGAAGAAAATGGTTTAGATAAATTATTTTCACTTTTTGACATATTATTCGAATCTCCAATAAAATGTGGTGGTTACCATTTGAAATTCTCAAGCTGGCCTCTACCTAGCCTACAAGGTCGAAATAGGCGTTGTGTTTCTGACACGAATAATTTTTTTCCTCACAGATATTAACTTTTTACAAAAATAAAGGAAAGGCAAAAAAATTCTATGATGAAAAAATACCCTGTACATGTACAGGATGGATTCAGTTTATATAAGATGGAGTTTAACGGTTGATAGAAAAGTTAACATTTAATTTTAATTTTTGTTAATTAATTTATGCAAATACAAAGATGCGGTCAAAAAATTCTACATTAGGCGCGCAAATTTACAGAGCGCCACATGGTACTATTTTTACATTTTCAAATTTTGCAAAGTTTATTGTGCCTACCTGTTTTCACCTGATCTAGAAAAAACAATTTCTGATCATACTTACGTAAAAACGGTGCTCTTGTTTGCAATCGCTGACAAATCTTTGTCAACTTTTTTAAGTTTAAAACACTTTTTAAATGCAAATTAATATACCACAAAGTAACAAACGTAGACTAAACAATTATAATTATCGAAAGTAAATGGTGAACCCCTTCTGACTCGCAATTTTTATCTGCAACATCTTCGATGCAACTCGAGTGGCCCGATCAATCCTATATTTTGTTGGGCCTCATTGCCAAAAATCTAAGGTGGTGAGATCGGATGAACATGGACGTCAAACAACCGGATCACCATGTCCGATCTTGGGACAAAACTCCGAAAACTTCGACATGATTACGTGTAGTATTGCACGCATAGGATTTTCTATCGACCAATAAAATTTGCTGACTGACGCTGTATACATACATATGTATATTGTTGTAAAAGTTTAGGTTGAAAAGTTTCTGGGGCTGTAAACCATTAGAGTAGCTTCGTGTCGTTCAGATTTACGGTAAACATTTTTGAAGTACATTAGGTAACTGCCGAAGTTGTCTTGCTTGCTACTCTCTTCTGACTACATTTTTAACTGGTGCTACAGCTGCATTTATACCAGACTCTGTTCATGAAAGAGCCACAACGCCCGATGGGGTGCATGGCAACACGTCTGATTTGAGTTGCGATTTAATGCACTACTTTCAAACTTTCAGTTAAAGTTATTATTCACCGCAGATTTAAGGTAAACGTCTAGAAGCAATTCCACTGACCTACGGCTAACGCGGAAAGCTTTTTAACATATACTATGACCTGCCGCAGAAGTTTTTATAGTCTGATCCTCTGGTTCGTTAAAGAGTTCCATTATATTTTTTTATTATTTTTTGAGGCAGCTTAGCTGTAATTAATACTTATTTTGTACAAATTGACTTAATATGTTAGACGATGATTCATAAGGATAATTGTGACACAATTTAAATACAAATCACAAATTTGTAAAGTACCTACTTTGTATACACGAGATTTTAGCATTCTTTAATTAACTTGGTGCAAGCATTCAAATTAATATTTTTGTTCATCCATTCAAAATATGTCTTGACCTGATAATTTTACTTAAAAACTGCCTGTCAATTTGAATTGGTCTTACTAATAATGTATGGTACGTTATTAGTAATTAGTAGCAGATATTTTTTATTGGAATCGCAAAATTTGCCAAATGTAAATAGATTTTAAAACGATAAGAAAATCGTCAATCTTACGTAAAGGTAAGTAATGTTGCATAACATAAAAGTAATATTCAACGACCGCTTAATACTACATTTAGCATTATAGCATTACATAGATTGAATTGAATAGATAGAATTGGTTATGGTATATTGTTCAGACAACTATTGCTATAAACGGTTATCTGAGGAATTTTTTAAGTGCCTTAGACGAATTTTTATAAGTCTATACATAGTTACAATGTATTTTCACATTCAAGTAATACGATGTTCACATACAGCTTTATGTATTATTCTATTGAGACCAAAACACAGTCTGATCATCAGACAGAAAAGAAGTAAGTCGGCCTCATCATCTTCATTTATATTTAAGTTCAGTTGTGTGATTGAGTTATCATTACTGATTTGTTGTTGGTTAATTGATTATGACATTTATTTATTTTCATTTCTTGTTTGGTGCGTATCAGTCTTTTTCAGCTGCATTTTATAAAAACGAATATGTTCACAATATTTCATATTATATGTTTTAAGATTATATTGTGTAATATTAACTTGAAACTGCTCTGTAAAACATCTAATAATCAAAACAAATCATCGTAACTGTAGAGAGAAGGGTAGTTACTAACTAGTCTGCAACTTTTACATATACGCTTATTCAGGAAGTAAGTAGATAATTTCTATCTAGTTTAAAAGTTAAATTCAAATTAAATAGATGACAACTAAATTTATTTTTATTTTATTTGAATTGATATAATTTATTATACGAAATCAACATAAAACAATTTAATTTATTTTGTCAATTTTA
The DNA here is from genome assembly GCF_020466585.1 of Dendroctonus ponderosae. Taxonomy (NCBI): domain Eukaryota; kingdom Metazoa; phylum Arthropoda; class Insecta; order Coleoptera; family Curculionidae; genus Dendroctonus; species Dendroctonus ponderosae. The sequence continues at coordinate 2,638,745 of NW_026018508.1, forward strand.
GACAACAATATTGAAGGTATCTAAGAAGGAAATATATTTGAAAATATAATATATGAACATTTTTACATTTTATTCGTAGTTAGCAAATATACAAAATATAGTCAGAGAGAGCGTTGTTTTGTCTGTTTTTCTATCTGCAGAAAGTAGCGCAAAACTGAAACAAATTTATGTTTAAAATGAATTTTTTTTCCGCAATACTTTTACAAATAAAGTAAATTGGTTGGACAATAAAATAATTTAAATTTTATTTCACTTTTTTATTTATTTTTATTCAAGGTCCAAAAACAATGAAACTAAACCTATATTTATGGGCGTTATGCATTTTGATTTAAATTAAGTAAGTGCTATCAAAGAAAAATTGTGCTTTCCACAAATTTTGCATCTAAATTTTCGCTGAAGCTTGAACAAAATTCCCCAATTTGAAAAATGGGCTATCATGCATATTAGTCAATATAAAGTATTTATACGCATATGTTTGTATGTAATTAAGCTGGACAATCATCACCTGCTTACTAATCTTCCATGACGTAAATTACGTAAATTCTTATAAACGACCCGCCACCTAAATACGAAAACCTTATATTTTAAATAACTTCAATCTTTTACATCGGGCACCGAGAGCAACAAAATATCAGATCCATTTCCAAATAGGTATCATACGAATAATAAAAGTATTAAATAATCATGTCGCTCTCGACTGCTATTGGTTACATCTGGTCTGCTCGAGTAACGGAGGCTTAAGTGCCGAGTATTCATGTAAAAAAAATACTACTACTCCGTAGCGCTACAGCCCCTAGTGGGCCTTGACTGAGGCAACAATTTGCCCCCATCTGTCTCGGTCTCCTATAACTTGTAGACCATTCTCAATGCCCATTTTCCGTAGGTCCGATGCAATATTATCACGCCACCTTAATCTCGGTTTTCCAAGTGGTCGCCTTCCTTCTGGTGCTCTGCTGAGCGGACCATTCTATCCTCTGGCTGTCTTTGTGCGTGCCCTGACCATCTCAACCTTGATAGTGTCTTTATGAGGGTTATCAGTTCTGGATGGTTGTACATTTCTTTTAGTTCTGCATCTATTTTCACTGGCACCGATTAGCTGAGTTTCGATTTTGGCTTCTCTTACACTTAAAAAATATACTAGTAATACGTATTTGAGGAACGAGTATTCGAGCAACGAGTATCGCCGTAAAGAGTATTGGAATAACGAGCACTCGAGTATCTAGCAAATTTAAAATATGTTTCTGGCCTAAAGACCTGTAAAATGTAAAAAGTTAATGATATTGTTTACTTCTGAAGAATCGTAAATAAATACAATTTTAAATTGACATGGACCCTTTCATATATTTTCAAAGCTCCACTCAGAGGGTTTGTTTAGTTTTTCGTTTACTGATAAACAAGGAAATGTTTTCTGTAAGTATTACATCAGCGTTGAACTTAATTTTGCTTGTTTAATATACAGCATTGAATAAAGACTGGTACACACAGGACCCCATTTACATTTACTTTGATACCATTCGAAATTATGTTTGGTTATATCCCCACCTGTTCATGACCGTGCCGTTTGTCTATTTCACTCTCATAGAGAGACAGGTACAGATTGCGTGTGCGCGCATCCGATCGGGGAGTGCCGCCTTCATACGCAGACGTCGACATCGAGCTCGACGTTGTCGACCGCAACAACAAGCCACCACTTTGGGACAGAGATACCCTAAGCCCCATCCACATTAAAGAAAATGTCACAGTGGGAACTGTGGTCACGTCGGTCAAGGCCAGGTTTGTATGCAACAGCCCGCTGGTGTCGGATAAAGGGTTTCAACCCCAGGCTGGATGTGTTTTAAGCTGGTAATAGTTATTTGGATTTAAGCTCAGCAGTATTTCTTATCTCAGTTTACTCAAGTCCAATTGAGACATGACACATTCAACGGTCATACTGTCGAGTTTTAGTCGAAAAGAAAGCAGTTGAGGTATTTTGGTAGGGTTTTACGTGTTTGTCTTACCACAACTATTTGTGGTTAGCCCTATAGCTAAGAGGTGATTTCTGCAGTACATAAAAATCAAAGTGCGCTGATGGATGAAGTGAGTGAAACAATGTGCTTGAGATCAGAATGTCTTTTTTATGTCTTCATTCCAATTCATGAATCTTGGCTTGTCTCAATTTCACACAAATGAAGTTCTGAGAGATTAGGAGTGATGACATGAAAGCGGATAGAGTAAGATAACGGTGCAGGCGGATTTTTTTTTGGTTTTTGGTTTGGTCTCATCTCAAGGCGAGTCACCCTTTTATTCTACCAGTTCTTTTTTTATTTGATACTTCAAAGAACCTGGTATGCATTCCTTCAAAAAAATCAACGGAATATTTAAAAGTGAGGCCGTACTGATCCTCGTGATAAGAACTGCACTTGCCGCAAAAAACGCATATGTTTGTGAATATGTCGACATTAAATTCATTTTCGTTGTAGGTATCACGATATACAAACTTTGCTTTCAGTGCTATTTAGAACTCCATCGTGAGCATGTCTGAATGCAAAAAGGCAAAAACGACTGTGAAGCAGAATTAAAATCGGCCTGCTCCTTGATAACAGAAGAGTAAAGTGTAAAGCATTTTAAATGTAAACTATTTTTAAGATTGCCACACTTCCGGTTATACCGGAAGTAGGAATCAACTTGCTTGTTTTAATTGGAACACCGTATATATTATTAGATTTTTGAGTTCAACTGCAAATTCGAAATATATTTTATGTATCTATACCTAATCTAATCTAGTATCCTATACCTAAGTCGAACCATTTTTGATATATTTGAAATTTTGTGTACAAAATAAATGCTGTCGAAATTCCATTAAAGTAAGTCCTTTTCAACAATAAATGCGACTGAACTTAAGTAGACCGTGTTCGTTTATAGGAAAAATTAATAATTATTCGGGTCATCAAGGAACTGTACTTTTTTACATAAAATTACCAAAAACGGTTAGACTTAGGTATATGATATTATACATGAAATATATTTAGAATTTGGAGTAGAATTCAAAAAAGTAAGAATATATAGGCTGTTCCATTTCAAATAAGCAAGTTGATACCTACTTCAGGTATGACCGGAAGTGTAGCCATCTTAAAAATAATTTAGGTCGCTTGCCCCCAACGACTTCGACACACCGTCCAATTTTCAAATTTCTCCTAATTACAGTTTCCTAGATATCGATTGAGGCATATAAGCAGGACCAGTCTTGTATGAGTTTAGCACATTATTTCCCAATCTGTCCAGAATTCAACAATGTCATCCCAGTATTTTCGTTTTTTTCTCAGAATTTTGAGTCTCTTCTTCAGATACTCCAATCTCAATTAATTGATAACCACTCGACATTCAGTAAAGCTATTGGAGCTCATGAGCGGCTTGCACAGTCGTGAATACCAACAGCATTCGTGAAAATAATATTTTCTCCATGCGTGCGTTGCTTATTGATCGCATACAGGAGCCTTTCTGAATGTTATATTGTTTCAATTAATTGAGATTGTAGAATAAAAGGATGAGCAGATTTTTGACCCGTTTAAAAATAATATATAAAAACTGAAAATTCTTCACTTGTGTCTATTCTCTTTTCTTAGTTGTCCTCCGTATGACCGTACAAGAAAGAAGAAGTGTATTTATTTGTGTGACACGAATAAACTGTTCACTTTACATATTAACTTATTCGAAAATTTCGTTTGTAGTTTACTGCTTTCAAAATACTGCTTTAGGATGAAATAGGTCACCCGGTAAACTATTGTTTAATTGTAATATCAACAGATTTTGTGGCTCGTTTTGTAAACCGTGTATTTTTTAATTTAATACATTCGAGGATGTTAGATCATCAGCTCGTAGAAAATTTTCACAAAATTAAGGACAATTTGACTTATAAATGTGTTCTCTAAAAAGCGGAAAGATTGATTACTCTTTTCAAGTGATAGAGCGCGGATACAACTGCGTCAATTTTCAAACAAAACTACACGTGCAGCAAATACCGCACGCTCTATTCGAAATATGATTTATTTGTACTTGCGGCCAACAAATTAGGGTAATTCTCATCGATTTTAATCATATATGAATACATATTTGCAACCTGATTAGTTTTTCCAATTGATTTGTAACCGATTGTTTCCTCATTAGTTTCCGAACAATGCTAGTGCCACACATTATGGTACTGACCAATAGGCGGTTAGTTTTATAGATACAAAAATTAGACGATGAACCGGTGGATGATTTCGGAAGAATGTGGAATTTAGTTTGCAATTTGGTGATTGCTAATGTGCCATGCCTCAATTGTATTCAAGTATCGACATTAATTAGTTTAATAGCTATTATTTTGCTTCAAACACACCTATTCCTAAATGTTATTTCTCAGTCATAGGTGAGATATCCCTTGGTTGAGTAATAAAACTGCGTGTTTGAAAATGTGGTTACGTGCCTTCCGATTGTGAGAAGATGCGAACCATTTATCACGAAAATAAACGATCCATTTTCGGCGGAGTGATTTTATGCAATTTTTGGGTATTTATGCGAATTTTTGCATTTATCAGGAGTTATCTTTTTGAACTTCCCATGTGACCTTGCAACTATTTTTACACTGCCCATGGTTAGCAGAAGTTAATAGTCTCAATGTCGGGATTATTACTGCCTGCTATCTGATATGAGCTGCACAGTATTTGCGGACAGTTACCACACATTTTTCTGGATAGCTGCTCCGTAAATAACTGATAGCATTAACAAGCGTAAGCCATCACCCACACTCAACCCTCCTCAAATTCCTCAAAACTAACGACAAGTCCCGCTCTTGCTTTTTGATTCCACGGCCGCGTCTAATGCTGCGCACACAGCGTGAGACGTACCGCCTCGAAGCTACTGCGCAGGACAAAGGGTACCCGCCCCTCTCCCGATCAGTCGAAGTGCAGATCGATGTGGTCGATCGGGCCAACAATCCTCCCGTTTGGGACCACGTAGTGTACGGGCCGATCTACATCCGAGAGAACCATGCCGTCGGTGGCAAAGTGATCTCTGTTAAAGCCAGGTCTGTCCCATTTTGGAGAGGCAGATGGGCACTTTGGTATTTGGAGAAAAACTTCGACTTTCTTCACCTACTACAAATCACTTGTAGGAAACTGTGTCAATTTTGTTCTGTTCTTTTGTCTGTATAGCTAAAGAAGGAATTATTTTTGCATTTTGGTCAAATTTCAATATTTATGTTCTTCAATATTCACTAAAAGCCATCAGCTTAAGTCCATTATAGAGGTTTTTCTTCAGTACCATGCAAATGTAAACTGCATGTGCCAATGTAAACATAATTCTCATAGGCATGATTCTCAATATTTTATATTCTAGTAGAAACAACAAATACGATAAAAGTTTTGTCCTATCCACCAGATTTTCAAATATAAAATCTGGAACTAAAATTGGAAAGTAAAATTCTGATATAAACTAATTCCAATCAAATTTGATATACATGATCTCTGTAAAGTGTGTGTGTGTGTGTGCAAAATCCTGCATCAGGTTCCTGCGATACAATATCACCCTACTATTTGAACACAATTTCGCTTCGATACTCTTTTTGAATCAGATGTTAGAATCAATCACCATTTGCTATGCACATTTAGGAGGGTGACGTGATCAACATGTAATTTAAAAGACAAGTTACTTTTCTTATGACCCATTTTGTGTTCGTTCAATTTGTAGTGTAGTGAAGTTTTATTAAGTGAATATTTCTCATTTGTGGAACGAAATACGTCTTAAATTATTTGACAAAACAATTTTAAGCAAGAAATCTAATGTAATTCTTATTATATATCTCCGTTAGCGTCTTTATTAAGAGCGTAAGAAGTGGATCGTAGCCACCAGTTTTTTAATCCCAAAATGTCTTAGGCTACTTATTCACTGAATTTTGATTTTGTTCATTATTCATAGGCGTTGATATTGATGGCTCCATCAATTTTAAAGTCCGCCATGAAAAATGAACAAGAGTTGCATCAATGCATGCAATCTTCAGTAAGAATACTGCAGATCACTTCTTTCAAGACATCTTTTCTTTCATAAAAGATGTGACTATCCCAAACATAAGCATAGCAAGTAATAATTGCCATCAATACTTGCTATAAATGGGCGACACAAATAAATATCTCCTTTTAAAGAAGATTTGCATATTTCTGGCAGCGCCCCCTTGAATGCATAGCAAATTTTAACGTATTCTTCCGATATAAAATTTTGTTCTTATAGTAACATTTGAAACAAAACAATATGTTTTTTTTGTTTTAAGCGTAACGTTGATCCCTGAATTTCGAAAGCCATCTTTAATTTTACTTAATTTATTTAAAACTTTTAAATTAGACAAATCTGGCAAAATTGTCTGGTTCTAACCCCCCTTAATCTGTAGCAGATTACGAGGGATCTAATTTCGTTCCTAAATAAGAACATTTCTCAAGCCTATGGAAGTTAGGTAAAGAGAGGATTATTTTTACAACAATAGAACTGGCAATTTACATAAGGATAAATACAGTATTTTTCAACTTTTTTAAATAGTGTTAGCAGTTAGCAACGCTTTTGGTCAGAAAATGTTTTTACAGTTACTTTAAGCCTGCTTTTTAACTTACTGCAACTGCCAAGTGATGAAATTAAGCAGCATGTACATTAATTTAAAAAATCACAATTATTTCTTATTGCTATCCATTTATTAGGATTGACCAGTTGCTACGACGGTAATTTCAAAATATTGCTATTACTTTCATGTAATAAGTTTAAGTTTAAAATTAGTGTTTAGACGGTTTTTATTTTTTTTTTAATTCCGGTTACAATCAATTGAAATTTTAAATAAGACACTTTTTACACAATAACGAAAACTTTCCGGATAATTTTGAAAAACATCTTTGCACTGATCTAATCTAAATCGTGATTCGATCGTCTTGAATATAGGATTTCAGGATTTTCTAAACTATGTTCTAGGGATTCCGAGTGTTACCCTGAATTTAATTTTCTTTTTTCTATAATTGGGGTAACATTTTCTGTAAATTTTGCACATAGAATTCAACTTAAACAACTCAAACTGCGTCTTCCGTTAAAGCTTTTGAGTTTCCAAATAGTTATCTGATATATTTAGTTCTAAGAGAATATTAGCATATTAAAAATAAATTCATTTCATAACGTTATTTCTTGTTTCATACATTTGATGTGTTTGTTGAAGTTCCTTCACCATTGTATTGAGACAAAAGATTATTCTTGGCCATACCATAAACAATAATCAATAGTGACTTTTTAACACAACATAATTTAAACTAGAATATCAAAAGGTTGTTGCAGTTTTGATCTTGAAAGTGACTAGATTCTTATCTATCTACTCAATTAGTTAACGATTGGAACATATGGTATATCAGAGTTGCCGGGTAAAAACGGTTCAATCTCGAAACTTCGCGACTTTTATTTCCAATGTCACGCAAAATTTCTGTCTTTTATAGAACATGTTGATACTTGCAGTTTACATTTTGTCCAACTCTCTGCAGCAAAATCAATGAAATGGTGTCAGTGTTTCCCACCGCGGCAGCACGCAGCGCCGCGTTGTGGATCGAATCGTAATCTGCACGCTTTATTTACAAAAAAATTTTAAGTTGTTTTTTTGTAACAAATATATCGAAGCTAGCACGAGGTCCACAAGTCGTGATACAGCTGACTTAAAATTTTTGTTAAACTTGTTGCCATATCCAAGTTTCTTTAAACACCCATTGTTTGTTAGTCCTCGGTCCTCGTCGTTGTTATAACGCATTTTTTATTAAAGAAGCCTGGAAATGTATGTTTAGTTTTTCATTAAAGCGAACATATGACCGACATGTTTAATGGGTGCAAGTTAGCTAACCTTCTTTTAAATATTTCTCTAACATACTACAGTACTGAATGCTGTTTTCCAATTGCACTTCACGGCCAAAATTAACAAACACATGTGCTTTCTAATGTGGTAAAATGGGCACCAAATATGGCAGCGTTCAGAACAATTAAAAAAATATATTCATCCTCTACATGATTCCTCACCAACTTTTTTCACTGGAAGCGATATTTAATTTCCCATAATAAATCCTTTCCTATTTTTGTGGAATATTTTCAACGATTCTTCTGAAGAAGAACGTATTTTCGAAAGTTTTTTTCAAAAAATGGATCAGTTTTCAAAAGATTAGAACATTTTTAAACGAGGTAATTGGCATTCCGTAATTCAAACGCATTGTTCTCAATATTTTGCATGATTTCTGTCTGTAAACGTAGACATATTAGTAAATTCATTTTGTTCTTCAGTATACTTTTAATATTCGTTCAAAAACGGATTGCCAGTGTCCTTAGTTAGTTACAGTAATATTATTGCATGACCATTTTTTTCTGTAAAAAAGCGGTTTTTGAATCAGGAACTCTTTTTCGTTTAGAGGCTGAGCATTTGTTTCTATCACAGCATTCAATAAATTTTTTGTGCGTTGGAAGATTTGTTCCTATCACATTGATAAATAGCTTTTTTACAGTAAATTACATTTTTGCATGTGGCTATAGATTTTTGTCGGCCATGATATTTTTGGGCGCTGCTTTGGATCGTACTTAAGCGATTATTTTTAAGCGCCACTCTTTCCAAGCAGTTTCATTTTATAATACCAAACCTCGTTTCCGGTTAATTATTTTCGATAAATGAAACTGCTTAGATTAGGATAAACCGAAGATTTTCAATATTTGTTTCCTATCTAGCTCGGGAATTGAGAATAATCCGACTGTGTTTTACCGTCTGATGCCTGGATCTACTGCTCAAACCAATAAGTTCCACACCTTCTACCTTCAACAAAGGCCTGAAAATGGCTTTACATGGGCCGATATTAAAGTGAATCATCCACTGGATTATGAGACAATCAAGGAATATAATCTGACCATTCGTGTTGAGGTGAGCATTTAACAAACGATATTTGATTATTGTAATTGTTGTTAAATAATTATATTATCATCACAGTTATCTCAGCTAGACTAATTGTGTGTTTCTAGGTTTAGCATGCTCTAATTTTTTTGATGCTCAATTGCAATCAAAAAGTCTGCAGATTGTATTTGACAACAAATCTGGAAAGGCTATTTCATGTCAAAGTGTTTCTATTAATAGTAAAGTATATTGAGAAAATAGTTGTGGGTTGTGGCATGTTGAATCGATAAAGGAGCGACAACCATACAATTCCTTGATGCATTCACAATTCAATTGCACTTTACACACTAATTTGTCATTTTGGATGTATTATTTAATTTTAGATATATTTTGAGTTCGTGAGAATATACGTAATGTTCGTAAATTCGTATTTGTACCTTTTTGAAGTTGTCCACCACAAATTACTTAAATAATTATTAATTTTTCATTCATTTCTCAAATTAGAAGGCTTGGAAAACATATTTTAAACGAAATTATCGCAATATGTGGCAATATTCATGTAATTTCACTGTGGGCTAGATTTAGAAGAAGAAGATTAGAACTCTATACGTATGTTATTAGAAATGGACTTGCTGTTTTTAATTTATTATTTATCTCAAAAAATATACTAAGTGCGGTAGAATTTATTGATACAGACCTCATTTGAAAAAAGATAAATATTGCCTCAAAAATCGGTACAGAAAAGGTATTTTTTGGACCGAAAGTATTTAAATTAAAGTAATCAACTGACTACGTTTGCTGGTACCTTCCTCTAATAAACCAGCGTTTAAAATTAATTAGAGTATTCCTTTTCATACTCTCAGTTTTCCTATAGCGATTGTCTAATCATCAATTAAAGTAGTAATATTAATAATAATTAATAATAATCGATTATTAATAAGTATTACTTTAGTAAATTACCAATTATTGCTTAGAAGAATGTATTCAAGTTCATCGTGTATGTGTTACATATTCTAATCATAGGCACATTTTGAATTTACAGAATTAATTAATTAATTAATTTTTATTACAGAATAATGGTATTCAACAGTTGGCATCTGAAGCAATAGTGTATATTCAACTCGAGGATGTGAATGATGAAATTCCTCTTTTCACCGAAAGAGAACAGGAAACAGTTTTGGAAGGTGAACCAATTGGTACCAAAGTAACACAAGTTAACGCGATCGACCGGGATGGAACATTTCCTAACAATCAGGTATTTTTTATAAACGGAAATTCTATAGTACGTATAATAGAAATTGTTTCGAAGCAATAGCTGAAATTTTGTTGGTTATTTTAAAACAGTCCTCATTTTAATAATTAATTAACGCTAATATGCTGCAATTCAGTCTCTTCAACGAAACCGATAAAATGATCGAATACGTCTTTGAAAAATTTACCACAAATCTGCTACACAATAAACCGATCTCATTTATTTGGTCTAGACCTTTCTTTTATCATCTGCTATTTTTTGAACAATTTATAATTTTATTACCCGATTGATGCTGCTTTCATTTGAATATTGCATTTCATTGCACGGTTCAGCGAAGTATTTCTGTCTGAACTGGCTAGTTACATTAGATTACATTAAGTCGCCTTTTATCTTATTGTGATTAGTCAATAATTCCTACAAGGTGCTTCATGAGGAATGGGCATTATTTTAACAACGTATTCTAAGCTTGAAAATAACCTTATTAACGGATGTAGAGGGTGTTTACCGATTTTGTTAGAGGAAAAAAAAACGGTAGGCCAATGCATTTTTTAGTTATTGCAATATTTTTGAAACTCAGTGTTTTATTTCAACTAAAAAATATTTCTTGCATTTTTGCTGCGATATGCGATTAGATTTCTAAAGTCAGATTTGTGGTGGGTGAGCCAAATTGGACACATAAAATTAAATTTTAAAAAAATGTGTGTATTGAAGCAGATAGAAACTGGTTCCAGTTTCTTGTTAAAAATATTAATCTTATATTTACTGGCACACGCGTGTTGCTAATATGTGGTGCATACATATGGCCCGGGAGTTAGAGGCCGTTTAGAGGTGGTGATTTCTCAAAAGCTGAAAGTGAAGAGATAGAAGAGGGAGAAGAAAATAACTTAGTGGACAAAGTAGATAAAAATATAATAATATTTAAAGCTACATTATCGTACTTTCAATAAAAATTAGAATTCAATGTCTTCAGAAATTAAACATTTGCTCTCCACACACTTTTCAACTCTTCTTCGTATGTGCGCTACTACACACACGAATGCACATGCATTCGTCCTCTTCGACTATTGGCCGGCCGCGTCCATAACGCGATTCTGTATTTCTGCTCCTGAATTGGGTTTAGGCAATTTCTGGTAGAATATGACTATTTTGCATAGTACTTACTCCATCTCGAGTAAAAGTAGATTCATCCGTAAATAGGCCTCGATGTATTAAAAATGTGTAATTCAGAATCCAGAGACAAAACTCCAGTTTCTTTACACCATCTCCGGGATGCAAGTGGTGAACACGTCTTAGATGATAGGGAATAAAGCCAATGTACCTCTGGTTTCTACTATTCTTTGCGGAATATTTTCCGCATTGTTGTCATTTTAAACTCCATGCTCCCATTTTGTTGATAGATGGTAATGTGCCATGARAACTCAAAGTTGCTAAAKCCTTAACTATCACTTTCCGTGTAAGAATTATTCTATTAGGAAACCTTTTACGGCATTTTGCAACATCAGATGCAGCATTTCCGTCACAAAATCCGYAGACAAAACCCATATCTGYATATTCAGATACACTGAAAACYTTTGGAATTTTACGCTAAWACAAACKATGGTTCCCATTGACATTTAAATGTGTCCAAATTGGCCCAGCTACCACAAATCTRGGTTAAGAATCCYAACGGCTTCTCGTAGTAAAAAAAATGAAGATATTTTTTTATTTAAATTACAAGGAATTTGAAAAATAATTATAATAATACAAAAAACTAAATAACCGCGCAAAACTAATAGTGACTTCAATATGTCCCAAGTTGGGCTTCACTTCGTAAATTTCCTATTTGGTGCTCGAGGAACCGTGTAGAAGTGAGTGGACTCGCTCAATTGATTCCTGAGATCCCTATGAGTAAAGCCTAATAGCATCATCTAATTTTTTCTGCGTAACGTTCAACCCAGGAAATAATAAAGCATATCTAAAATTTGAATTCTTCGTATGCTTAAGAAATATTAAATCCGTTTAAGCCTCTATACATTTTTTCTATCCCGCAAAATTCATTTTAATAGTGGCTTCCGATTTTGAGCATGGCAGTTGCCGACTTATTATTATTAAATTAAAATTAAAGCACTTTCACAGCACAACGAAATCCCTGTTAATTTATCTAGAGTGAATTTAATTTGAAATTCTACACCTCGAATTCTTTATCCCGGAACTAAAATAAAACTTTAAAAACTGTTATTAGGTTTTCGGGCTAGATTCTTTAAGTTAATAAACTAACTGGGAAGCTCTTTCAGAACTATGCCTGCACGATATCTTTTGATGTTGACGGCGATTTTTCGAAAAGTTGCTTTTGGCGAGGAATTTGTTTGTCTTAGCATACAAAAATTCAATAGTTTAACTTACAATTTATTTTGGACCTGTCATTGTTGTATGATGAAAATTGTTAGTTAAGGTAATATACTATGCTTAGAAGTATTCTTAAAATACTTGTTCAGGAACTATGTATATGCACCGAAGAGGCTGAGTGTTAATAAATTTTAATGCGTATTACAGGTCTAACATCTCATAAACTAGGGAGAAATGAATTTTAAATTTCCGAAAGCTTGTACAAGGGTTGCTAATAACAATTTAGCGCTTTTACCTGTTAGATAAGTTTTCAAATTAAAATTTTATGCTGGCGTAACTGCTACTTATGTTTAATCAGCTTTAAATTAAATGGAAACTTATTATTTACTGGAGCTCTAAACTTTACGTCTGGAAATGCTGTTGCATATCCGCACCTCTATGAACTGTGCATTTTATCTTCAAGCTTAATTGTTTGACGTGAATAATTGGGCCTCAAATCGCAATTGCCAAAATTACATTTAATTTTTATTTTGTCCACCATGACTTAAATTTTTTAGTGAAATATTAAATTAGAATATAATTTTTGCGTACTGTTGAAAATTGCATTTCCGAATGGCTGCTTAGTTTCGATCTACTAAATTTTAATTACATGGCTCAAGTTGTTTACATTAAACCTGTTTTTCTGCATTTCGCCGCCCTGTGACCGCGTTGCTTGCTCTAATGTAAACATTTTGCTTCAGAATTTTCGTGGCTGTTTGTTTGTGGCTCCGAAAAATTACCCTTATTTAGTCATTGCATTCCAGTAAGTACTCGATAATTGTTGTAAATGTGCCGCGTTTCTTGTATTAGCATCGAAAATGTACAAGCGGGTTAGGTAAGTTTTATTCTCATAGACTTTCATGGCATGTTCGAAAACATTACGAAAATGTCGTATACACTATGGCACAAAAGTGTAAATTAGCGGAGTTAACGTTTCTTGTGCACTCTTTTTTCGAAGTATTTATCATGTAATTCCTGAATGACGACAGATGAAAGGATGATTCTCAAGATTACGTGTAAATATAACATGCTTATTAAATCCTTTACAAATTTTATAGGAAAACATACCGGGGTCGTTTAAAAACTGTCTGGAATTTTTCTAAAAGGTAACTTTCAGGAATCATTGTAAACTGTTCCCTCAGCTAAATAGTGTTTAAGTAGATAAGTGCATCTTGATACTTTTTCAGATGGTCAATAGTTTTCGAGTGATTTCAAATTACCAATGCATATGCAAGACGAAATCGGCCAACTTTTTAAATAATCTTAATTATTTTGCTGCGCTACATTTTGAAGAGATATTCTGCGTCCTACAACAAGTTTTAGAAATCATTTCTGGGGAGACTTAAAAGCTACTTTCTAAAAATTAAGTGACCCTCGCATCTCTTCTACCTACTATTCCGTAAACGGGTTGTCTCCGGTATAGGAAGTTAAGTTAAAAAGTTTTCTTAGTTTTGGTCACTATCAAATCAGTAAAAAATCAAGAATAGTTAAATGATTGCACTTTTAAGAGCGTAACCGCTTCGTTAGACGATGTTTTGGAACTACACTATATAAGACACTTTCATAATATTTTTGGGTTTAGAATATGTATTTAAAAGTTAAAATTGAATTCTAAGAATTGAAACCTCCTGTATTTTATGTACATTGCAGAATTAAGTGTATCTTTAGCGGGCTTTTGATGATTTATTACACGCAATAAGCCACTGATCGTTTTTTTTCTAATTTTTTTAGTTCAAATTTTATGACTTCCGTTTCATCTTGAATTAACTAAAATACCCAATAATGGGGTAATACACTCAGCATATCAGGTCACAAATCCATATACAGGCATCTTTTTAATTACAAGCAAAAATTATTAAACCACGGCAATTTTATGACAATCTTGGCAACTCGGTATTTGGAAAAGTGGGAACTCGATAAATTATCGCCTATGTAAATAATAATGAAATGATTGTACTTGAAAAATTAAGATTGAGAACGGGAGACGTTAATAATTGTTTAAATAATAATAAATTTAAGATGTATTTAACGAGTTTTCTCTGCTGCATAACATATATTATCACTGCAATTGGTAAATATTCCACCGTGAATGTCGTGGCTCAATTAAGAATCTTTGGAAAATAAATAAATCGGGTTCAAACCCCACTTTCAATTAAAGCGCACCAAACACCAACATTTTAACGCTCTTTAAACTGAATTTCCTGGATCTTAAGTGGATTTGCTACCGCTCCATTATGCATATTTCGGCGATTAAAACTTTTGCTGACAGAAAAACTGGATTAGCTGTCTTTAATTTGAATTTTACTAAGTCATGGCTTGATTTTTGTAGATTTATTTTTAAATGTCCATAAGATTGAAACTTTTTTCGCTCATAAACCCTTGTTAATTTTTTGCATTTCTGCAGGATTTTTTAATACAATATTTGGTACTGAAACATGCGATCTAAGTAATAGCGGAAAAAGAGCAATATGTGGATTTCAGGTTCTTCGTAGTCATTATTTTTCTTTTCGTCAAATTACTGCATTTTTCTTTCTGTTTCACTTTTAAAATAATTTTCATTGATTTTTGTAATATTATAATTACAAATAATCAAATCTGCATTTGCAGGTATTAAATACGAGTTCCTCAGTGCAGCAAGTTGTGCAGTTATGTACATTTGTACGTAGTATTTAGCAAAATACAATAACTGAATTAGAAACGTTACTCATTAATGTGATCACGTTTTCATAATATAAATAATTTTGGAAATACGTGATTGCTTACATACATTTTTTAAACAAACTTATTTTAATACTTAAAAAATCTAATACGTCTTACGCTAACTCCTTACATGTAACCTTATTTTTTTTCCATAAGAAGTAGCTTTGTAAATAACAGTGTTTTAATTTTTTTATTGATATCTATTCCTATTTCCTAAACGACAAAGCATATTAAATTAATATGTATAGTATTTGTCTGATATAGATTTTTTTATTGAAATTGGAAATATTCTTCTTACTGTAGGGTTTCATTTTCTTTTAAACCCATTGTAAGTTTGAAAATGCAAAAGGCAAATAAATATTTTAGCAGTTCGTGCAACACCAGTCAACACCATTTTTGTCCCACTGCTTTCTTTTTCTGGAAAATATTTACGAAATGATAATACATTTTTTCCGAGAGCCCAGACTATGGTTAATTTTTTTTGTCTAATATGTTTGTCTTTTTTTCTGTTACTTTAGTCGTTTCCTTTGTCCTACATTTGGCGTCATGCTTTAGAAACAAGCTTGAATTTTTTTGGCGTTTGTCTACTATTTACGGGTAATAACAGTAACAATATCAGACAAGAAAATAACTAAATTAGCATTGACCGGAATACGGCAATCTATATACTTACTCTATTTTCATTTCTTTGAGTATCCCAATAAAACGTTTGAAGATCGGTCGTATCTTTTGACGAATAATTTGCTACTTAAAATGCCAGTTTAATTAGTCTAATTTTATATTTATCCTTTTCGCTTTCCTCTGAAGTTCACGGTTTTAAAATCCTCGTAAGATATTTTGACTGGCTTATTAGCTCGTCAGCATCTGTTCCGGCACTTAAAATATATAGCCTTAAGCTGGACCGTAAAAGTTCTTGGTTCGTCTCGAACAGTTTACTGCAGCAAAATTGTTCAAATGGCATTTTGCAAATACAAATATTATTGCGGCTGGGAATAATCGACTAGATATTTTACTATTATTTCAATAAAGCAGAATGTTATGCATTTTAGAGTTCATATATAGATTGGATCTGAGAGTAGTATTTTTATTTATGTATTTCGGCAATATATTGTTGATGTAATTACGAATTGGAAAGTTTCTATTTATAAAATGATGCCAACTTTTGCGCCAAATGGTTTTAAATATATTGTTAACTACTTTAAGTTTAAGATAAAAGTTAGTAATTACATATACTTTCTTTGCAGGTGTATTATTTTATTGTGGACTCTCCGAGAAATGAAGGAAAGGACTTTTTCGAGATCAACAAAGAAACGGGTGAAGTGTTCACGAAAGTAGTGTTTGACAGAGAAAAGCAGGGAGCCTACGCATTAGAAGTGGAAGCTCGAGATGGTGCACCATCAGCCAGGCCGAATAGCAAAAGCGAACCCAATTCAGGTACGTTTATTGATAGTGATTTTAGTGAAATGATAAACATCTTGAAATTACTGCGGTCCAATTATAACGCAATTCAGCTTCAAAATCATGTTCGAAAACCCCATACAAACTCTTATTCATCTCTTACCATTATGAAGATCGTTGTTTTACGAGCTTCGAAAACCAGTAGACATTTCGTTACAAAGAATGTAAATAAGAAAGCCTGGAAAACTTTCGACGAAGTTTAGAGTTTCCAACAAAAGTTCAGCTCCATAAGATCGGGAAACGGACTACCTATAATTTGAAATGTAAATGCACTTTGCATTAAAGGTGAAAAACTTTAACAGAAGGAATTGGGAATAAATGTTTACATTTAGAAAACTTTATTGGCGACGTTTTTGTTTCCCACCGTCTTACTACTTTTGATCGGTGTAATACGCTTAGAGATGGAAGAATAATAGAACAAATTAGAACATTGGCTACGGCGGAAAACACTTAAAATTCGCTGGAATTGGAAATGCCTCTTTGCCTCATAACGGCCGTGCAACTCTGAAGATTATACAGGGTGGTCCACCGGTAACCGATGCGTTCGATATCGGGCAAACTATGATTAGGCGATATTTGTAAATTGGTCTGTGTGTGGAAGTATTTGGGGGCAAGCGATCTGATTTTTTTTGAAAATCGCTATCCTTCCGCTTATACCGGAAGTAGGTATTACCTTGCTTATTTTAAATGGAACAGCCTATACATTAGTAGATTTTTGAATTCTACTCCAAATTCTAAATAAATTTCGGGTTGATATCTTATAGCTAAGTCTAAGCGTTTTTGATATACATATTTGAAATTTTATGTAAAAACATGACAGTTGCTACCACTCGAATAATTATTAATTTTTATTATAAGGGAATATGTTCTACTTAATTTCAGTCGCACTTATTGTTGAACAGGACTTACTTTAATGGAATTTCGACAAAATTTTGATAACTATTGATACAAAGCGTTAAAAACAATTAGTTTCAAATGGCGTTGAGAAAACCAAATTCGTTGTCGAAATTCCATTAAAGTAAGTGCTGTTCAACAAGAAATGCGACTCAAATTAAGTATGACTAACGTCCCTTATTGAAAAAATGAATAATTCTTCTAGTGGCTACAACCGTAATTTTTTACATAAAATGTCAAATATATCAAAAAAGTTAGGTATAGGATATTATACACGCGAAATATTTAGAATTTGGAGTAGAATTCAAAAATGTAATAATATATAGGCTGTTCCATTTAAAATAAGCAAGTTGATACCTGCTTCCGGTATAACGGGAAGTGTGGCCATCTTGAACATTTTTTAGGCCGCTTGCCCTGAATGACTTCGGCACACTCTCCAATTTTCAAATTTCTCCTAATTACAGTTTGCTAGATACCAATCGCGGCGGTTCCCGGTGGAACACCCTGTATATTGGCATATCAACCTGTGATGACTTACAACCAGTCGAAAGTTCGAATGTAAAATACATGGTGCTGGAAATTACGGTTTAAAATAATATATTGCCATATCGGAAAAACGACGAAACTAGCAGGTAACCACATGATTTCTTACTAACAGAGTTCCATTAAGTATAGTGATTCGTTACTAAAGCAATATTATATATTTATTAATGTTCACCTGAAAAGTTTTTTGACCCGGAATTATTAAAAGGGCTTTTTTAGTTTTAACGCATGAAATAAGCTCGACTTTCGTTTGCACACTTTGCACTTTGCATTTTTACTCAGCACAGTCAAATTTCTACCTGAAAAAACCGCAATATTCCGTTGTCATAATTACGCACTTTTATAGGGATTTTCCTAAGGAGATACTACTATTGAAACCACTGGTTGCAAATGTTTCTAAAGTTGAAACTGCAGCAGTTTTTATTTAGTCAATCAGTCGAATTTTCGCATAATTGAAAAGCATAAATTTCCAAAGGCAGTATTTTTCTTATTTTAAAATCAATGGAAGAGTTGGTTGACGTCGAAAGATGACGTAAAACATTTTATCTCAAATGACGACTTACTATTTTTCTTCGTTTCAGGGATACTCGAAGTTGACTTAAGTTTCGCCAATTTTATGCTTGAAATTACATTTCGTGAAATAACTGTGCCGCTGTACCTTTAGATTAAATACATTTTCATCAAAACATCTACTTAAGTTCAATAGCTAGTTTCTAAATTTTATAAATGGCAGGGAGTTTTTTCTAAAGCTATTTTAGATGCGTCCACAAAATGGAAAGGCCAGCGTTCTTTTGTTCGACCTAACTTTAATTTAACAATTTTTTTCCATTAAGATTCAGTAAGCGGCAAATTTTATAAACATTCGATAAAACATAAAAGAAATATTTGGAAGTGTTTGGAACGGCTTCCACGTTTTTGATCAAAAGTTTAAAAAAAGTTTGCAAACTTCGTCTAAATAAAATGCTTTTTTATCACATATGCTTTATTCAATGTAAAATCGCTTGATTTCATGTATTGCAATAGCCATCAGTTTCGTTTCTCTCTAAACTAAATTTAAAACTGGAAAGTCTTATCAGAATTTTTAGAAAATACTAAATGTAGTTGAAAATAAATAGATAAAACTATGATTTATTTTGCATTGGGTGTAGCGCAAGAATGGATGTGATTGTGTGCAATTTATCTTTTATTACAGATAGTGTATTATAATATTTCGCACGTGAAAAATCACATTCCTTGAGTGAATAACCCGTTTTCTTGTTTTATTCCTTATTTTTTCCCAGCTTTCGGTTGTTTCAATAAATATGCAACAAAATTTACAATTATAACACTTAAAATTAATTTAGTAAAATAATTCTCTTGGAAATAAGAATAACTCAATTAATTTAGTTTATTTTTTATATATTCGCAGAATTATTCCAGTAAGATGGGGATATAACTGTTTATACATTGTTAGGATTCGCATTGTGTGCAAATATAAATGATGGCACTTATTACGTGTACTTACTTGTTATATTTCTTCATAATTTTTCACACTAAAGTCACAAAGCTGCCAGACTTTTTTAAATTTCTTTTTGTATAATATATTGAAAAATAGACCCGGCGTCCCCATCAGAGAGTTTAAAAGCTCCGATAATCTGTCATCAGCGCGGCTAATGATTTTTCGCTGTAAAAATTAATTAGCATGTTATGTTTTTATTATGCGAGTATACATTGATTTTGATGGAAATTATACTTCAACATGCCATAATATTACTAGGACGATATTTTGTACTAAACGCAGACGAGGTTTTGGGGCAGTTATTAGCTGACTTTTCCGGATAACAAGAAAAACAATTTAGAACGCTTGTTGTTTAAATTAGTCTGACATCCACTTTTATTTATGCTCCTTTGGCACAATTTCATTTGGGGTCGAGCAAATAATACGAGGTATAAGGACGATTAATTGGACAAACATACGAACATTAATTGCTTTATTCGACAACAACCGGAGTATGCTGATACGTTAAAAAAGCTATTTATGGAGCGTCATGAAATATTTAATAAGCATACTGTTCTGTTTATGTTGAAAAATTAATATATGCCATTTCAATGGCAAATAGCATCATTTTGTTCTTTGTCTCAAAAGTTGGTTTATTTATTTTTACTTTTCTTATTTCTGCAGATCAATATAATTATATGCCATAACAAGTTATGGCAAAGTATTTTTTTTTTAATTTTCAGAAAGTCATAGAGATTATCAATTGATCAGTTTGAAGGTCTGATTGATAAAAGTGCGCTCCCTAAACAAGTATTACATTTTTTCATTTTTTACCACAACAGTTTTCAGAGACGATCTTTGTGTGGCTTATATATAGATAATTTTTGCTACAATATCAATCAAAAATGCTACCTTTTAAATACTGCTGTTGTTATGGCTTCACATTAGCAATAAAAATATACGAACGATACAGTAATTCAATTGACCTAAACAGGAACAATCTGATAATATATCTTTCCAAGTTAATTTGTTGAGATTGATTTTCAGTTTGTTCCTCTTTTCGCTTTTCTTTTGCTCCTATTTGATTGGCTATATACAAAGAGAATTTAGCCACTTGATTATTGATAAGCCTTTAAGACAGCATTACATTTACATAACAATTTATGTAAAATTTCCATCTTTGAAATTGATGCTTTACAATCTATAACACTGTTTAAATTGGTCACATGTAAAATAGCATTCATTGCGACACAATTAAATTTATTTAAAAACAAATGCGTATGAACACTGTTGCTTACATCTGGTATTTCCAATAACGAAAGTACAGAAAAAGTAGCTTACCAAAATCAGGTTGATTCATGACAGAATCCGTATCGAAATACGCGAAGTGTTATCTGTACGAGCCAAAACGAATAAAGCGACAAAGATGCATTTGTTCAGATCCTTTTTATTTCTCGGGTATCCTACATTGTCAAAGCTGTGACGGCAAACAATAGAGAACGCAAATAGTTTTTGTAGAATGTGCCTCCGATCCAGACTTTAAACCGCTTTGTGATTTATTACTTCCTAGCGTGTACTTGTTTTCCAATACTGTAGATATTTACGTGTTTTATAATGTTGAGAAAGTGCAGTTATCTGCAAACGTTAAATTGCATATGTGAAAAACAGTTGCTTTTAATCAAACCACGTTGCATAAAAATTAATCTGTTTGAATTATATTTGTTGGTCTAAATTTAATTATTGTAGCAAATTTATTGCACAGTGGTCCTGCTCCTCGACGCAATTAGTCAATATAACCAGAAATTAATTTTATTGGTAGATATTTACTAATTAGTATTTTAATGCAGCATTGTAATGATTTTTTGGTAAATAATTCATGAACACCTATAGATACTACGTTTCCATTAACGTTATTGCTTGGTGACCGACAGCTGAAAGTTAGGTAATTGAGCTTTTTCACTTTAAAAAAATCCCACCCCAATTTCAATTATATCGAAAATTGTTTAAATTATCCTAATCTGCATGGCAGTTATTATTCTTGTTAACGGCCAACTCTAAACGTTCAATTGCCTGCCGCATAAAGCAAATATAATGAATAAATTTATCAAGATAACCCAGGCCATTAAGCTCTCGATTTCATAAAAAATATTTATTTTCCATTTAAAATGTTAATGGCATTTCTTATAAAAAATAATATACTTGAATAAATTTATTTTGGAATATAAATTTATCTTGATTAAGCAAACGTTAAACGGAAAACGAAATTGCCCGACAGTTTAATGAAAATATTCTCCATGATGTTTATTTTGAGGAAGATTGTTTTATTATTTGAGTGAAGAACTCTTATTTATATGACTAGTCAAAATAATGAAATCTTCTTGACCAATTAAAATATCCTTTTGCACACGCGAAAGTTTTCAAAGATAAACAAAGCGAAATATTTTAGACTCTTTAAAATAAATAATAAATGGTGCTCGTATATTGGTTTCTTTTAAACATGCAAGACCGAAAGGGAAATAAACAGGAGATATTATTTTTAGATGAAGTGTGGTTAATAATTTATAATACTCATGCTCATACTCATACTCACTCTCAAATCGATGTCGATGAAAACTGAAGATAGGTAGAGTTACCACCAAACAATTTAGCAAAAGTGTTCTTCTGTAGCAAGTTGTTTTCTGGAATATAATAGTTACCAGAACAAAATATCCGCAGCCATGCAAATCATAAATACCTATTAAAGTTGGATGATTTGAAGAGAATCTGCTTGCAAGACTACAATAATAAATAATGATATACAATTAACGAGTGCGCATTAGTCCCGTAGAGTAAAATTATTTTTATTATTAGTTTCCTAAAAATTCAGTAACTAAATTTATATTATTTTTTCGTTGCTTTTAATTAAAACATTTTGACGATTGGCATTATTACGATTTTTCAATTTTTGTCAATATATCGACATAGAAGTAGTTGAAATTAAGTCCATTGATTGCTTGAATTGAACGCTTGACTTATTTAAACATTTTGTTTAGGGTTTGGTCAATTAATTAAGGTAAAAAATTATCATATAAAACAGGCGTGACGTAATTGCAAATGATCTCCCTCTTGTTTAAAATGCAAAATGCATCTAACTAAATGTAACGTAAATTTAAAATATTTAAATGACCTGCAGACGTAATACTGCAAAAGTTCCACCACGACGTACGAAACGTTCTCTTTAAAATGACCTATTTTAAATTTTAATACGATTCCTCGAAAGATGGATCCCATCAGAGCAAATGAAAGATCTCTTATATTTCAACTTATTACTAGTGAAACTAGAACAGCAATTGCATGATTACTTTACGTAGAAACGGAATGAATCTGTTTTAAAATGCAAAATCGCTCCTTTAAAGGAACTTGAATTATATGGCTCAAATCGCATGTAAAGTGTGATCTGAATAAATTTTATTCATTCGGAAATTATTTAGCTGAAACAATTTACGAAATGAAGAAAATTCTTTGGGCTAGTTATAAATAATTTGAAATTAGTTGAGTTTTGCCTGCAATAAACTGTAATATATATGCATATAGGTTTCTAGTCAGTGTTTTTCAAATGCAAACCGAATTGATTTGGTCGCTGGAGTACAAAGATATTCACGTACGGGAAACTTCCTGAGGCAGCGTACAAATAGATTCACTTTATATTAGAAATCTATTTCCGTTTTATTCAATTGAAGAGTTGCACACATTTGAACCATTTCCTTTTACTATCCTAGCGTTATCCTTTTAATGTTTTCTTTAACGGTCGTTTGGTATTCCGCGTTGCACACCTAATTATATTATTTATCAAAACTTTGTTATGTCATTCGTGAAAGTAACAAGTTATAAGTATCAATTAAAGTTCATTTTACCAGAATTAACTTTTCTCATGCTCGCCAAGCAGATATTTAGCTTGCCGTCAAGTTGCAAGTAAATCCAACCTTTCAAGCGGTTTGCAAGTTTTCATTCTTTCTTAGCTAACAACTATTGAAGCATATTATGCTCGACAATAAAGGATATGGTTACGTACATACATAAGCATTATCGCAATTATTTAAAGCGAAGAAGCGGAAATAATACTGTCCGATATCTTCCTACAGATCGAGGGACAATGATATTATTTAGGTTCACTTTATGAGACGATTATGATGAGCAAACTTGCAGCTACATTATACATTATTGAGCAGTTCATTGGATTTTGACGCCTTATGCAATATTGATAAGAGGAACTACTAAATACTATGTTGAATTATCGTCGCCACATTTCATAGGTCGTTACAGCCGAACTCTTTAAAAAGTTAATTGATATTTTAAACAAATTTGCCACCACAGTCCAAACAATGGCCTTTAAAAGCTTTCTGTCGTCATTTTACTTTTAAAATTATTTTTTCAGTTAAGCATGGAAAGCTTTGTATTATGTTGATTTTTTAAATTTAAAAGTCATTACCTATCGTTAAACTACTGTTTGGAATAGTTGTGACATTTTTAGTTTTGGACCAGGATAGGTTCGAAATCAAAGAATTTTACATAGAGCGAATTTTCCAGATTCAAATGTTTCGATTTCTATAATACATTTTACCCATCTTTATCAATCCAAGGTTGATTATCGATTCCCTCTGCGTGTTTGTTTAAATTATTAACGCTGTTTAACTGTTTTGTTTGAGGAATATTATTTTAAACAATTTCAGATCTGTAAGGATGACGCTAACGTAGTTTTAAATTCCTAATTATTTAGTTTTGTTTGGAATGGGCGATTAGTAATTAGAATAATTCCACATTGAACCGTCGCACTGATTCATCCGTATTTGGTTTCAACGACGAAACTTTATAATTAAACCAGTTTCCGTTAATTTTAAAAGCGCAGCTTCATAAGCATGTTAAGCTTTTATCAAATGTTAAAACGAAAGTTTGTTCAAATTCTCATAAACCTGCCCTTGAACTCACACTTGAAAAGTATCTCATTCGTATTATTAGAGACAGTATTATGTGTGTGATCACCATTTGATCAACGTCATACAGGAAAATGGAATATGTGATAAATTCCAAATTAAAATCAAATCCTGGGTTCTTCAGTCATTTATTGTCTATTTATCAATTAAAAAAACGTTTCGGTGTTTTCCACCATCATCAGTT
>NW_026018508.1:2663758-2666523 GCF_020466585.1 Dendroctonus ponderosae
GTGATTGTTTTTTAGATTGATGAAAACATTTATATATTTTTTTTTACTACCTGTTATTTTAGTGAAACTGATGATGGTGGAAAACACCGAAACGTTTTTTTAATTAATAAATAGACAATAAATGACTGAAGAACCCAAGATTTGATTTTAATTTGGAATTGAAACACAGTCAGGAAAGTACGTACTATGTGATAAATGCCAAAATAATTTATTGTTTAATCTAAATTGCTGCATTAAAATTTGCACAATGTATAGTATGGTCTTCCGTGCTCGCTTCGGTTGGATAGGGTAAACTCGTACTTGAATTCACACATAAGTAATGTTGATTTAACCCTGTTTGCATCTGTGTGGCATTGTATAATTATTCATGGTTCAATAGATTTGATGCATAAGCTCTGCACCATAGTTATTGTTTGGTAGCTGATAATTGGTTTAATAACTATCGGCAATAATATCTGAAAATGTTTGCTTTTCTTAGTTATCTGGAGAAACAAACCAATAGATTCTTCGGTTGATTGAACAATTTGTATTTGATGCACGCTTAAACATTAAACAATTCGAAACAATAGGAAACAAAGTATTTGTGCCATAAAAGCGTATTTCCTTTTCATGTTAGACTGTATTGAAATTCAATTCAATTCAATTTCAATTTCAAATGGTTGCTTTGCTCAAGTTTAGTGGTCTTACATTATATTATTTAATAGTTTTTATCTGTACCCATCTACACCGAATTTAATTTTAATATTTTTACTGTTTTGTAGACGTATTTTATATTTGACCTAGGACTCGTCTCCATGCTATCTTCATACCTTCCGTGCTTTTCATTCGAAATATTTCCTGTAAATCTGCTAGGTTCAAAAAAGTATGAGATATGTTTTCTATTGTCCGAAATCAATTCTCTGATTTATTGCGAAACGATTTTGGATCATTTTATCATTGGCGGAAGGCGATCACGTTCTGTGCTGCATTAAACCGTGTGCAATGCAGTGCAGGCCACTTAGATTGTGCGATATTCACAATTTTATTGCCTGAATGTGCAGGTGTATCAGGTGGTGTGAATTTCGTCCGTTTGTGTTCTAGTTTGAGTATTGCATAGACAAACCGGTGGAACTCCATGAAAGGAGTTTGCAGTTAAATTATTACGCTTGATATATCAACTGTCCTATTGGTAATTCGTAATTTATGAGAACATTTAAAAGCTGCTTTTCCTCGTTAAATAGCGGTCGAAATTCTTGTTGGCAAATGGCAAAGTCTGAAAAGCGATATCCGTTTGAAGCCTCGCTTCCATATATAACTTTGCTGTTGTTTCAGTACTTATTGCGTTTTACTTGATTTTATTGGRTAGTAATTAGGCTTGGACACACTCGAGTGAGTTATTAAAGCCTGAAAAAWCCCAATTGTTTCAAATATTTTCAATCGYCATAATTTAGGAAAAAAATTGGATATTCTCAAATTATTAATAATTTGACGATAARACTTTGTTGCTGCAAGGTTTACTTTCACTCGAGCACAACAACTAGATTAAACATGTGCTCTGAAAAAATACAATTACGAATGTAACAGACTGCACCACACTCTGATGAAGCTCTGAGTGAAATAAATTGACTCCGTAACGGTTAGAGGCAGTAGAAAAAAGCGAAATACCACCTTGCTGGAATTTTGCGATCTATGTATGCTGAAATTATTTTCAAAGGTTGCCTCATAAAATTACGACCGGGACTTAGTCTGGTTTTTCAAATGGCGCAACCAAATAATCTCTTAATTTCTGAATTTGAGGTATATTTTAAGCTAATGGCACATCCTTTGAAATGAAAGGTTCTTCTTCTTCAGCCGGTGTTTATCCATTGTCGGATACAGGCTTCTTCCAGGTTTTTCGATGCCTCTCGATCTCTCACTAGTCTCATCCATTGTTCCCTAGCCTATTTTCTTGGACTGCTCGTTTAACTCATTTAGCATGCTGTTTAGTTCCTGAAAGTTGGTGGTTATCAAGACTACATCATCTGCAAATCTGAGTTGATTGCGGTATGTTTAGGCCCTTGCTTTCCCACTCGAGCTTCTTAAAACATTTTCCAGTGCTAGGGTAAACAGCTTGGGAGAGATGGTATCCTCCTGTAGTACTCCTTTGCCCAGTGGTATTCTGTCTGTTTTAAGATCGAAGGTTGCCTAATCATAGATATTTTTTATAAGGGTAGAGTATCTCGAGTCGACTTTCGCGTCTTTCATTGCCGTTAGAATAGACCGGATTTCTAMGCTGTCGAAGGCTTTCTGGTAGTCCACGAACGCCATATGTAGGGTTATGTTATATTCCGTTGTTTTCTCGATGATGTTTTGAAARCCTGCTTATTCTGCCGGTTGGTAGAAGTCTGGTTTCGTAGTCAGTSGATTTTTGATRATTATAGTGAAGAGTTTATGTGGGTGTGATAGCAGGGTTATTGGTCTATAGTTTTATAAATATATTTGAACGATCCCCTTCTTGGTAAATTACCACTACTTCGGCATTTTTCCATCGTTCCGGGATTTATTCTTCTATCAAACATTTATTTAACAGCATTCCTATTGTCTCTATTAGTGCTTTCCCATCCATCTGTAGCATTTCCGGTGTTATTCGATCTTCTCCCAGACTCGTCTATTTCATCTGTTGTAATGCGTATTTAATTTCTGATGGTGATATTTCCGCCATGTCCTCTGACCCTACGTTTGTAATCTGTTTAGGTGGTCCATTTGAGCTTATATAGCTTTCTAATTTCTTATTTCTCTATGATTAT
>NW_026018508.1:2666825-2679289 GCF_020466585.1 Dendroctonus ponderosae
ACTTTCTTGGTCGCTAAAAGCCATTTGCCATTTAAAACGCTTAGCAAGGAAAATGTGAAATCAGCATTGCATCAGAGCTAATAATATTATTCAAGGCTTATGGAAAGCTGTTAATTTTATGTTTGGTTATATTGATTTCAAGTCAGGGCCACTAAATAGCTAACTTTACATTTGATTGTCGGTTATAGTATTTCTAAGAGCAGAACAAGTTACGCCTACCTAGAAACTAATATTATTAAATTTCTACATCAAGCAAATAAAGACAACCACGGAACAAAATTGATCTCTGCGATAACATATTATACTGATTACTTACGATATTTTCTCATGAGATCTTGACAGAGAAAAATTCTAACCACTTGTTCGCAATTTTTCTAATTGCCATCCTTTATGTATGTGTGTGTATTTATATTTTTCGTAGCAGCTAGAGGGTAACACGTAGTTGTTCAAATTCGTCTAAAAATGATATAACCTATGTACAGTTTACCTATTACAAGTTTAAGCAAAACTATAACTCGAGTGTATATAGATATTGATATTAGAAAGGAGATAGCATAAAGAAAAAAGTGCTTGCTCAGACAGGATGTAGTTAATTTAAATATTTGAAAACTCCCGATAATTATTCTTACGGATTAGGTATTTCAAATAGCACAACTTTCAATTTTCTTTGTCATATCTATTAATTGTAAATTGTAAAAAAAATTATAAAAATAATACTAAAAGTAAAATAAAATCTTCTAGATGGAAAATGTATTTTCCTTTAGGTACATACATTTCTGCGTTTTTAAAATGCGACCGAGGAGATTTACTCAATTTACGAGCATACGAAAATTAATATTTTTTATGAATAATAGTAATAATAATGATAATACTAATAGAAAAATGAAACCTTCTAGATTGAAAATGCATTTTCCTTTAGACATATTTCTGCTTTTTTTAAAAGCCGACGAGGAGATTTACTCAATTTATGGCCATATTCAGTTATGATCTTTTCAAATTGAATCTAGACTCATATCTACTAATCGGTTACTAACATTAAATTGAGCTCTATCTGGTAAAAATTCCACACGTGCAGTTCAATAAGCGACCCGAATATGCATGAACTGCGCGCATTTTTAAAACTCCATATTCATATTTCAGAAGTTTTGCGTCAATGGTGAAATTGGCTTGTCGATAAAAAAAACTTACTTCCGTACACTTCGCCTCGAGCTGGGTTTCGACATGGAACTCATATTTCCTATGTTTGATAGTACCTTCTATTTTACTGGTTTTGGAATATATTTTTGCTCTGAGCTCTACCAATGCGGCATTCGTTTGACCACAGAAAATAATTGTCTCATTAATTCGTATCCCATACTATTTGTATGAAGAATACATTATTTACGATTTTTTCATTAGGGAAGTGAGTTAGTCTTAAGTATGTTCGTTCAATAATTTATCTATGAGCTACATTTATTTTCTACTAAAATAGAATTAATTGCTTCCACTTGAAAGTAAGTTTAAAGTTGGACAATTTAGAAGTTTCCACAATGACTTTAGACTTCCGTATCGAGTTTTTGTTACATTCGAATTATGGCGAATCGAAATAGTTTTCGAATCCCTGGTAACTGGGCGCACATTAGCGGATTTCCTGATTTATTGCAAAATTGTTTCCAAGCATTTTATGGCTGTTTGGATATGGCCACAATCTAAATAGCCTGCCATCATTTATGCTTTGCTGAGGTCGAATCTGGCTTAGCTCACCAGTTGGATTTACCGATTCCGAGTTTTGGGCTTCACACTTTAATTTACCTTCAATTTATTTTCATTTGATTGGAATGCATAACAATTTTATTTTCATTGATGACAATTCAATGTATTAATCATAAATGAAATGGTCGTTTTGGACTATAAAAGTTTGCAATGAAAGTAGGTTGACACAACATAGCAAAGGACACACCATTATTATCATCGAAATATGAGAATTTATCTCAGTATATGCTCTGGAGGAGTTGACTTTAGTTATGTAGTGCACGGAAGATTTTTGTTGAAAAATTGACTGGTCACAATTTGATCAAAAAGCAGAGTAGTTTATGGCCTGAGGCCTCAAAATCACATTCACACAAATAAGTTCTCTATTTTAGGACATCCTAGGGTAAATCAGGCGAAAATACTTTTACAATATTGTCAATGGCTATGAATAAAGTCAGGTTGGAAATTGAATCAGTCCAATATCTAAATATAAAGTATAAATGTATTCTGTGACGAATAAAAAAACATGTATTACGTGCAAGGTGACCGAAGAGTATGGGCTGCTATTGTAACTTGAAAATATAGTGACGACACTTCCAGTTATACAAGAAGTAGGCATGAGGCCGCTGTTTTAATTGGAACGGCATATGCAGATCTGAACGTTATTAGCGATACTGACCAAATGACAAAATATTCTGCAGTCCAGCAGAATATTTTGTGAAGTAAACATGTATCAGGTTCTACCTTTATAAAGAGCGTTCTTAAAGAAATG
Organism: Dendroctonus ponderosae; assembly: GCF_020466585.1. Taxonomy (NCBI): domain Eukaryota; kingdom Metazoa; phylum Arthropoda; class Insecta; order Coleoptera; family Curculionidae; genus Dendroctonus; species Dendroctonus ponderosae. Next base: position 2,669,329 of record NW_026018508.1, read on the forward strand.
TCAATTCAAATTTGTCGTATAATATTTATCTAAGAAGATCTAATGTCTACACAAACGTGTTTAGTTTCAGAATCAAATTTCGCTTTCTATTAACTTACATGTACATGAGACGAACCGATTTCATTATATTTTGGAAAAACAATTTTGTAAATTTTGTTGCTAAGTATGAGTAATGTGTTCCATAATTACTACGTTGCTCATGCTTAATAAAGAAGAAAATGTTTAAGTTATTAATTGTTGAATAATGTTGAAGATATAATATAATTACTACTAATAAATAAGGTTTTAAAATAATATGAAATCTATTCAAGCATCGGTCAGTTAATAGCAAGTGATAATTATTTTGTATGTTGAATACGGTTCTGCGAGAAAAATGGGGGTTGCAAAAATTTCCTTTTTTCTAAAATTTGATATGGCAAATTTTGGCTATTTGTGACTGCAATATTTCGGAATCAGTAATGACATTCAGAAGTGCATTTGTCATTTGTTATGAAAAAAAATTTCAAAACTGTTAGAGATAGTATAAAACTTTATACATAAAATGGGAAAAGAAAAGGATAAACGCTAAATTCAACATGATCCTCGATTCAATCTGGAATTTATGTTTACAAATAAACCATACATTTGAGTCATTAACTCGAAAAAGGTTAGTGCCTGTGTAATCTCCTTATTATCAACTCTTATCGAGCATCTTCTCGTATTCGGTTAATTAACTTCTACTCAATTTGTTCCGGTGTTCAGTAATCCATTAGTTTAATGTGTCCTTGTGCTGTGTGTATCTTAAACACGGGGTAGGAAATGTGGCCCTTCCTCGGTATTTATTTAGGGCTTGGAAAAGTGCTCCCGTACTCTACAGGGTGATTCAAAATTGCCGTCATTCATTTTAAAGGGTAATAGGGGCTCACTTGCAAGGTACTAGAAAAATATTGAAATTTTTGTTTCGGTAATTTCTAGAAGATATTATCAGTTAAAAATCGAATTTCAACTTTGTTATTAAGCATTATTTTGAACGTGTTCCATGTTTAATTGGAAGCATATTGGAATACCTAAGCATTCAAAAAGAAAAATTACGATCTTTGCTTCAAATCACGAAAATTTTTGATATTAAAAAACTACTCTTCTACAATTTTTTGATGAAAAGCCAAAGCGGCAATGACGTTTTTTGGGATTGACAGATAGTTACAAGTGTATAGCTCTTGTCAATAATAACAATAATTTGTCAAACTGTGACTTACTTTAAATTTCCTTTCACGAATGTGCGGATATGCGATTAGATCAGGAGAAATTCTGCAGTAACATGAAGCAAAAGCTGAAAGAACTTACGCCAACAAAGGACAAGGAGAGTGGTTCCAGGAAGATAGTGGAACGACAATAGGTGTTCGGGTTCCAGACACAGAGGAACAAGTATTGGACATAATTGCAGAAAAGCCTTTCAGGGGCACTCAGAACATTGCACAACAACTAACACTTTCCCAGGCACCAAATAAATACCGGTTACATTCCTACCACGTATGTAAGATACACATTAATCCAAAGGATTATTAAATACCGGTATAAATTGAGCAGAAGTTAGTTAACCGAATACGAGAAGCTGCTCGAGAAGAGTGCATAATAAGGTGATTAGACAGGCACTTGTTTGGAGTTACAGACTCAAATGTATGTTTTTGTAATTTGTATACAAATTTATAATTCGAGGTTATGAGTTTCGAAATAGGTTCCGTCATTCAACGATTCCTATTGAATTTACCGTTTATCCTTGTCCTATCCTCTTATGTTATTGTCACTTTCTCTATTTATCCATGGTTACCGCAGTTTTCGGAGTTTTAAATAATTACGAAGCAACAGGTACTTACGTAATGTTAATTAGGCAGATTACCTTTTAAAAACAGTGTAGCCGTTTTTAAAATATAGTTTTTTTGCAAATTTATCAGTTTTTAATAACATTTAATTATTTTTACTTTTTTTTTCTGTACTCACGTTCCTATTACCCCTTAAAAGAAATGACGCCAATTTCGAATCACCCTGTATAGGGCACAGCCAACAGAATTGAAGATTTGCATTTCATTTATTTATAATTAAAGTAACAAATTTAATATTAATTACATAGAACCCGATAATATACTATAGAAAGTAATAAATACAAAAATACAGAGTTTAGTTTACTGACTTTGTAGGGCATATCACCGACGCGATCGTAGATGTTTCGATTATTTTATCGATTATTATTTCGTTATTTAAAAAATTTGCATGTGTAACAATAAATTTCGCTTTATCATTGACGATTATAAGGGCTGATATACAGATATTTCCAAAAAAAATGGCGCTACAATCCCGTAGTTATAGAAATTTCTTTGTATTTGTTTGGAACGAAAACGGTTTTCTCAAAGCTTTTTAATTCAAACTGGAATTTTTGTGATAAAAACATTTTTTAGCATTCGCCTGGTTTTTCGACATATTTTAATAAATGTGATGGATTATTGAATGCAGCTTTTACTAAAATAAACTTACAAATTTATTATTGAAATCGTCACAAGTTAATATGTAATGCTGAAGAAGGCATCGGAAGCCTGCTATTTAATCGCAAGTCGTCAAATATTGTCCTTAGATTCCTTGTTGTTGTATTTACTTGTTGTACTTGTTGTTGTTATTTATTGCTCGTACGACTAGAAAGCAAAACTTCATTAACGATTTTCTATATTGTTCTGCAAATTGCTTGGTTTGATACGGTATTTAAGTGCTTGTTCAAATGTTGAGCTGTTGAACATTCATGTTGGATATTTAGCAAATCGGAACTAGGACCATTTTTCTCTTATGAGATTATCATTATTAAAGGAATAATAATTAATATTTGTAACTTTTGTTTTTGTGAAGATGGTTTGGAATTCGGACAATTCATAGAACTATAAAATTGACGACAAATTGTTTTGAGAATCTATAGAATCAGGCATTTTAAACTAATAAACTAACTTTAGCTAACCAATGAGGTACTAATGAGGGTGAAGTTTTCGAATATTTTTGCAAGTTCATGGCAGCTTCTAAAACATATTCTGCTTACTAGAGTCGTTTCGTTTTCATCAATCAACCCTTTATATTCTTTATACCGCACTATTGCGGTAATAAACATTATTATGGCATTCGAAAGAGTGCCAAATCATAGCCATTATATAACAGTTGTAGATATAACCATTTTATCACAGTTATGGCTTGCTTGTATACTGGATCTACGTTAAAGAGCAACTGAAAATCTAAATTGGATAGCGCAGTGGTTTTCCGTTGACAATTACAAGAAATTTAATCGAATTAATATCAACCCTTCCTGGCTTATAGTATATTGACTCTAATGCAATTACTAGAATAAATCAAGCACAATTTTATACGGTTGTCAATTTGCAAATCCAATGCCGGATATTGATCAAGTTTACATTAAAATTCGTTGTTCGAGAATGATCGCATTAACAGCAATACGTTTTATTTTCTAGCAACCCGCCAATTCGCATTTCAGGACCGATTCGGATTTAATCATTAAAAGGGCAAATTAAGCTTCTGTCGTGGTCTTAGCAAACCGCCGGAAAATGTCGCGGTTTTCCAGTTTCGTAAAGTGTGATTTCCAGAGCCAGAAACTCGTCTTACATCAGCCACTCGTCAACAACCGAAATTTCTTGCCAAGCCTAAAAGCTATTTGGTATCTGGCATCGCTTTGTTGAAAATTGTGCTGTGTGTCATAAAGTTTCCGAAGGGTTAAGGGTATCAGTTAAACACTGGCGGCCTGTTCGTTGATGTAGCTGGAGACGCATTTTACCACTTCTCCCTATCTATCTGCTGTTCTGACAATAGAAAATGGTTTTACTTAGTTACCTTATCCGCATAAAGTTAAAAGACAAATACGTGATATGTTTGAACTTGAAGATTATGTTTTTAGTAAATTCACTGATTAGAAGTGTCATCCATACTCTAATATTGTTGTCGCCATAAAAAGCTTAAGGCCATGTTCAGTCAAATTACTATATTAGAGAATAAAATACGCTACCTACACATTGCAAAATATATGATTCGCGGAAAAACTGGAAACGCGGATTGTTTAAATTAATCGTGAGTGGTGCATTTATTGTGAGTCAGTAACAAAGCTAGATGTTTTTTCAGCTTTAGGTTATTTACTAATGGAACATACACTTAAAAAATTCATAATTTCAGTAAAGTTTGAAAAAGCTACAGTTCAGATAGATTTATAAAATGAAACTTTTCAGTTGATTTGCCTATCATGTGTTTGTACCTAGGTGATTGCTTTTTTACAGCGTGCTTTTTTATAACCTTCTAATAAAGTATAGATTTTTGCCGGTTTGAAGCCTGAAGTTATTTGATGGGGAAACAAATATTAGTGTCTGTTGCTTGTCTGCAAGATGTTAACAGTCAAAATTTTCAAATGTCGATTAAAAATAAATTTAATATGGTAATATTCGCTTGTAAGACTTACACCAATAGATAATTTACCAACTTTCTCTAAATAAGCATGATTTTTTCATTTAAAAAATAGACTTTCTTTCGATTTTTTTAAGAAATATTTCAGACAGTTAGATGCTGGTCAAAATATATAATTCTAAATCGATAAAACTTAGTATTAAATCTCACAAATAAACCAATTCTTGAGTGTTGGTAGCTCGTTTTAATCAGACATTCTTTCCACTTACTTTTAGCCAAATGGGTTAATTTGTATTTTCGATCTCTACATATGGATTATTTCGTGTCTCCTGTTGGTTTTGTATTAGGAATAGCTTACGTGTGGAGTAATATGTTGAATATAAAACAGTAGGTTTAGGCTTAAATTAAACAGAGCAATGACATGTTCAGTTCCGCAAAATCAATTGCAGTCAAATGCCAATAGCAAAATTGAAAATTTCCCCACTAAAATTTTCCATATAATATGAGCTTAATAAGTCCGGAAATATTGAACATTTTCCATTGTAAAAATTAAAAAAATACGTACTTTTTAAGCTGTACCTTGGCTGATTATTTTTTCATCGGTAAATTACATACACTATGCGCTGATTGAAAATTTAGACAAATCCTACATCAGTTTTGAGCGAGAATTAAATTTTTTTAACAAAATGTTTACTCTACTTGGTCAAGAACTTTCTACAGCAATTTAACATCAAGAAAGTAAATTCTGAATCACTGTGTAAATATTAAAATTTCAGTGAAATTAAAATAAGGATATTATGCAGTTTTTGTTCTTTCTTTTTTTCAAGCCTGGCAATGCTTTGATCGGACACCAAACACTATAAAGGTGAAGTTCGATTGTCGTTGATCGAATTGCTGTTGATTTATGATACGCACTATTGCATTTTGGAACTGAGCAAATATTCTTTACCTAGAAAATAGTTTCATCTAAAGCTGCATATCAAACGGTACGAATATAGTTTACTGAGTTATATTTTGAGGATGGTAAAATACTCCACGCTAGAAAAAAACTGGAATACATACATATTATTGCAATACAAATGTTGAAGCTTTTTTTTATCGTTCTAGACCACTGCAGAAACATTCAATTTTCTTACGATGAGCATGCGACTTTTTCCATTTCAAAGCATCTTTGTTTCATTCGAATCAAGCTTGTTTGTTTTATCTCCTTCCATCGATTTTAGAACTCGAATCAGCTTAAGTTGTTACATGAGGTCTTTTATTTCTGTTCGTGAATTTTGGCACTTAGTAATGGAGATAAGTGCATATTATATCTGATGCATAACGATCCGATATCGTTTTGGTTCTTGGGAAGTCCATAAGTTTGATAAAATCCTTGTCATTCAATGGAAAATAATAAAGATTTCTTTAATTCATTTTTCCTTGTTTTCAGTGAGTTTTTCAATTTGCATTCAAGGCGTAATTGATATTTTCTAAAAAATCAGCGGCGGAATCGCACGTGACTTTATATTAATCGAAACATTGCATATGTATGAAGCCAGCCGTGTTTACGAATCTCCATATTCATATTTTTGAGATTTTGCCTTATCAGCAATGCAATCTGTCTATCTCACCAACATAAACAAAAGAGAAATGTAAAATTGCCGGTGTCACGGGAAAAATTGATCGTTTGTCCTGTTTGGATTGTAGATTTTTGGCTCTGGGGAGAGTTAACTAAATCAAGTTTGTGATCAGTTTGGACAAAGTAAAAAACAGTAAGCTGAAATCTGCTTGTTTTGGTTACAGATACCATATGTGACACGTACAAATTTTAAACTGCAATTGAGATTTGAAGGATATTTTTGTTGATCGCAAAAAGTTGAAATCTGTCGTGCTTACGTTAACCCTAAATTGTGCTACAAGAACAACTGTTTCGGTTGGTAGTTATTTCCACAAATGTATTTTATAGCGAGTTTATAACATGAAAACGTTCTTGTTTGAGAAAGCTCCTTCGTTTTAATTTTAATAAACTCAAATATGTTTATTAACATGTTGCACTGTGAAACAACAAGTCCAATAACAATGTTCGGCCAAATATGGATTTTTCTATCTTTATCAAATCTAAAGCGAAAAAAATAAAGCACATACAAAATATGATATGAAACACTTAAACAATCAGCCACATCAGAAGAATCATGCCTAAAATAACGCAAATTCCAATAGCGTAAACCTTAGAAATACGATAAAATGTTATGTTTCTTGAATTCATTTTTTGCTATAATATTTTAATAATTAGACATTTACACCTAGACTATTAGGGTGAAGATACCTATTTTCAGATTGTTCCACATTTTTGTCTTCAGCCGGGCCGTGACTACTTGAGTGACGGAAATTTTTCTTTTCGATAATAACTTGTTTAGGTAATTTCATTTTTGCAGTAATATTTTGCGGTTTATTCTTGTGGTTATAAATAATAACTGCTGCTTAGTAGCAGTTAATATAACAATTGTAGGAAAAACTGCAGAGTAAGAAAAGTAATGTACATTTTCAAAAGTATTACATTGGATGTAAATTAATCTAGTCGACATCAACTCTGGGAAAAGAGAAAAATATTCACTCAACTTGGTGTCACAAAACCGGTTATCACCAGAATTTTGGAGGGTGCAAATAAATCTTTACTAAATTAAGGTAGTTGAATGACAAAATGCTGGCGCATGAACTCGATACACCGCACCTCTGATACGAGTTGCATATTTCATCGTCAAGCAACCTATCAGACCTATCGGGAAACAATGTTCCACCGCAATTTATGACATAAGCAAAGTTTGGGCACTGCGATAAATTAAAATCTTATACGACATCAAATTATCCAGGATAGTCATTTTACCGCAGAATGCAGATGAGCCAAAGAAACTTGAATCCAATACTATGCTCTGTTTTATAAATATAGTATAATATTTTACATTATGTTATAGCAGAGATTAGCAGAATCTCTGGTTATAGATAGTAGAATTATTATGTTGGAATTGCAGGTTGGATTTAGACACTATTTTGTCTCTTACATTTATTTTGCCTTCAACCCAAGAGTCACAAGTCGAATGTATCGAAATATTTCAGAAGAAGTTGCTACACTTTAGAATGCAAAAATACTAGACTTAAAAGTATTCAGAAAGTGATTGTGACGATTTAGTTGCAAACATTACTTGTCGGTGTTCTTAGAGGAATTATTATTTCTTAATTTTCTGTGTACCTTTTTTTTGTCTATAACTGCCGCGATCTTTGAGCCATGGGAATTTGAAATTTAAATGATTGATAGATAAATATACACCGTCAGTTTGTTAATTTATAGTCAATTCCTTTTTAGTGGATCCCAAGAACATTGGAGATATGGTGTATGGTTGTCTGAGGAAAGATTCTTCCTTGTCAAAATTGTAGAAACAGATTTTTTCTCATGTATTTTCCACCGGCTTAGAGATACAGGTTCTCAAAATCCTCACCTTAATTTAACAGCGAGGTAAAGGTCGTACCATGCTAGTGGAAATTGGGATTATTATAAAGCGAAAAAGGGCTCAAATGCGAGTACAAGAATTCTGTCAATTGAATGATCTAGCTTTAATTTAATTTAACCAAAATTTACATTTTTCAAGTCGAATGTATGTGGTGATGACAATTAGAATGCATTGCTAAGTTCACATTTACAGTAGCAAAATGTAATTAATAGATAGTCTTCGATAATTACCTATTGGCATTTGGTCCGATTGTCTTGCGTAACACACTAAATCATGATGAATATCTCCCGGTTTGAAACGACGAATTGACACAATTGCCTTCAGTTCTCATAACAGAAATAATGCGGTTTCAGCATGATAGCAGAAATGTTGAAACCGCATCAGAACATGCCTAGCAATTTCTGTAATTATTAAAATTTTCAAGCAAGTACGATAATATATAATATTTCACGATTTTTGTCATTGTTGATAAAAACTAGTATCTACCAATTCTTGCACGCATGGAAAAAACCGAACTGACATTTTCGCACCTTTGTGTTTAAAAAAAGTACAATGTATTCAATTCGCAAAACAAACATTTCAATCTTTTTTCAGACTCATTTACTGTAACGAAATGTCCCCTAAAGGTCTGAAGTCGTTTGGGAATCGTTTACAGATCTATATCTCTACTTCAAACACACGTTCGGGAAATACAAATATTAGCAATTAGAGTTGACATATTAGAATCTTACCATATAAGTAATTTCGAGATTCTCTCGACCCTAATGAGACATTTTCTTGTTTATTGCTGAGGACGAAAAATCCACTCGAAACAAATTTCTCCCGTATATCAACGGCTCGGGGCAAAAAACAAATTCCTCTCCGTTCGAGCCATATCCGAAGGAATTCCGTTATAGACAAAATGAAATTTGGAATAAGGGGATATTAGAGCAACTGAGAGCTCTACTATTGCGAAAACTAGCAAAATTTTACATTTAATCTTACAGCTTGCGCGAATCGATGGAATACGTTCGTCGATTTTTAATAAAGAATATTCCGGCTGGATTATTTTATTTTACGAATCGTTGTTTCTAAATTGGCTATACCGAAAGGCAGTTTCATTATTGTGTTTCACATTTTCAAGTTGAGTAGCTTTTGCTGTAATATCATGAAACCATGGTCTGTATCGTAATATAAATGTGAGTAAAGTGCATTTTATTCTACATTAATTTAAAATTGCAGAGCTATTAGCTTTTGGAAATAAAACGTAACGCCATACCTTAAATAGATGATTTATTAACTAATGACATCTTGGGAAATTGGCAAAGGTTTAATTTATCACAGATACCGAACTTTGATAATAAATTTGGGAACAATACCGTTCGGATTCTCACTGCATTAAGACGAAATATATTTAACGGGGCCTCTAAGATAGTGCACCTTCAGTTAGAACTTCTAAATTTAAAAATTCTATTGAATATAGGAAGCCAAGAAGAAAAGGTCATTATAATCCGTAATGCAAAGAATAAACTGGATTTCTTTAAGAAAGTATAATTTATTTCGAGAATTAGCAGCAGGATTATTTATCGTGGATCTAGAAACTGGTTTCAAAATTTTTTGTTGCAAAATATTACATACAACGAGCACAAAATTATGAATCAATAATTACTGCATCAACCCCAAAAAAAAAGAGTTGATTTCATCCACCAAATAAAAAGTTCTGGTAGTTTTTGTACCACGACACTCAATTCGACACGAATTCACCACTTGTCGAAAACGGCTGAACTCTATTGTTTCATCAAAATATGAGTCTAAGATAAGAACAAATTCACAGCAAGTTTTACCAAATTTCATATTTTTTCCATATTTGCGATAAAATACCATAACAATTTTCACGTAAACCACATCAGAAACTTGATATTTTTAGTTAGTCCTTAGTTGCTGTACCAAAGTTATAAAATAAAAATAAATTGAGAGAGAAGGCCATTGGAAAGAAAACAGACTAGAGCAGGCTCAGGCCAATGCCATTCTTGTATTATTTTTCATTCACATTTATACTTAATTGTATTAAATTATAA
>NW_026018508.1:2679339-2691896 GCF_020466585.1 Dendroctonus ponderosae
ATTAAATTATAAAAGGTGTTAAAGATCAAGAGAGTATAAAGATTAAGGTAATTTCAAGTGTCTGAAGTGCGCATCGCTATTTCGGTTTTATGAGACGGTTCCAAAAAACCGGTTGAATCGGCTAACTGTAAGTAACTACAGTTCAGGTTACACGTTTGGAACACTGTTAGTTTAGGGGTTACGTTAAATACCGACCATCCCTAATATTTAGCGAATGAGAACAGCTTCGATCGTCAAATTATAAGTCAGCGAGCCTGACCAATAAAATTGGTGTTGACTAAACATAATAATTATTATCATGCGTTTTACCATCAACTTTGTAATCGATATTCGCTGTGACCGAATAGCTAAAAGGAGCAATAGGAACGGTAGTTAACTAATATCAGCGTTAATGGCAGTAGGTAGGTAACTTCGTCGTAAAATCTTACTAAATGTGGACTTTTAGAACCACGCTTCTTGAACGTAACAAGAGAAAGCTATGAATAATCTATTAATATAATTTGTGAACTCAGAATACTCCGTTAATTAGGTGACACTGCTGACAAACTAACTTACTCAACATAAGCTCATATTAGTTTAGACAATTTTTGGGTAACATTAGAAGTAAAATATTACGTACCAAGTATGATGATTTTCTTAATATCGGACAGCAAATAAGACGACCGTCATTATATGGGGACTAGTTTTCTCACTTATAGCCGAAAGTGGAAGCTTTTAAGACGCTTGTCAAGTAGGAAGGACATTAAGCAAACGGAAAATTCAGGAGACGCAGTATAAAAATGACAATAAATTCGAAAGTCTTCGAAAATCAGATACAGCAGACGTTAAATTTCATTTTTGCAATATTTCCTAGAAAAGATGTGTGAACACAAGCCCTAATATGTATATTGATTCGAATAGCCTTGCTATATACAGACTAGCAGAACTTCTTCGTCTTTATTTGCGTCGAATTCGTCTTCATCTCAGTAAAACTTTACAATGCCCTACTCAAACTTATTCAGGAAGTAAAGTTTGCCCGCTTTGATAAATTGGCCAAGTCATTGATTTATAAAGATAGTATATTATAACGGAGGTTCATTTTCGAAGACGTGCTTGAAACCTTTCGAGCTCATATTGTGCCTATCTTGCCCCTTTTGTTCAATGTTTTTGCGCGTCTTTATCGGCTTACGCTATTATGATGGCATTACACGTGGCTTCCGGAATTTATTTTCTTTACAAGCTCACGGAGTTGTAATTTCAAAAGGCAATTAACGCCATTGTTCTATTTGGATATGCGGCACATTTCTGCTATTGAATCATCTTCGAGTTGACAACCGGAAATTATTGTATTTTATATCGTTATGCTCAGTTGGTCTAAGATTTGTAATTTCATGCAAACAATAGTCTTTCATTATCTTTTTCATCTGTTCTTGTTGATTGGTATTAACGTCAATAGCACAGTAAAATTGCTTTTCCATTATTATTCATAGAACTAGCCAAAGAAATTGAATATAGTTTATCCTAAATAATTTATCATCCATGATTAAAATTTGCAAAGCAATCTGTGCACAGCATAATTAACTTAGAATTTGTTCGGTATAGTCGGCAGATTGTCCAGAAAACATCGCAGCTATTTGCATAATGATTTTGTAACAAATTATGCAAATTAATTATTAGTTCAGTTATTTCGGCGTGACAGTATAATCACCTCAGGGGCGTTGCTGAGTCGTACTGTACTAACTAAACGCCATTAAGCTGTTCATTACAATAAATTGAAAACAATAATATACCTAGATTGAAGTATTAAAAATTTCCTGATTAACGTTTGAATACCCCAAATTCGTGTACATAAACTTAATCTACATGTGATAGGTTACACATGTTAGTAAAGTTTTCCGGTATAGTTAAATATATGGTATCAAATATACATTTAAGAAATAACGTAATTATCGTTTCTGAACAGGCAACGCTGTCATAGATTAAAAGTTTTCAACAACTTTCAGTTCAAAGTTAAAAATTACTTTGAAATTTTTTTCAAATTTCGGTTAGTTGGTTCCTCCTCATTTGCAATGTTGGGTCTTCTTATTCTGGACCATCTCACAATGTCTGGAATGTCACAATAGGCTGTGATATCCCTGCTTCTCACTCTGTCTTTAAGCGTGGTGTCTGTAATTGTTAGCGTCTTCATTTCGGTTGTTCTGAACAGTTGTTTAGAAGCGGCTGTTTTTTACGCTTTTCAAAAATTTCAAAATGTTCTCGATATGTTTTTGATGTATTTTACTATATATGAGAAATCAATCCCGAACAAGCTAGAACCAGGCAACTAGAGCATTAAAAATTATTTATCAGATTTAAAGTTTTATGCTGGATATTTTTTTACGAACGAAATTTGTTGCTTTAGCTTCTCAGTAAATCAATTTGCCTATAAATTAAGTTTCTTACAATAATATCTCTAAAGGTGAATGTTTGAGACGAACAAGACCAAAATATCAACAAACAAACTTAGACATTTGAATATTTTGTCCGTTCCAGAATTGTAGATTAATTATTTTCTGTTATATCAGTTCGTGTCTATCAGAATACGGAGAGTATGCAGATGTGTTAACTTGAATATTTATATTTTGCAGCAAGCAAAACATATATTTGGCATCTAAATTTTTAATTAGAAGTACCTACTCGATCATCTACAAACATGTCAACTTTTTCCGTAAATAAAAACATGTATTTCATATTTACAGGTTTCCACATAGCATGACAAGAACATATTTTGCACTGTTTTGCGATTTTTTCAATGGTTCTATATTAAATCAAATAAAAACAATGTTGCACATGCACACATTGGATTATAAATGTAATTTCGCTTGTGTTTGCCTGGTATGAACGGAAACTGTTATTAAATGATCAATAAAAATAGCAGCATAGATACAGCAGGAAATAAAAATAAAACAATATTTGTAACTATTCAGAGTTTGAGTTTCCATTATTTGACTTTATTGAATATTTTTGTTTGAATATGGACAGACCAGTAAATTATGTATCAAGCTTATGCTTATCAAAATCTGGCACACTAGTATGAATATTTACTTTAAATTATCATTGATTTGATATTTTTGAAGATTTATTTAAAAAGTGAATCAATCAACATGGTATATGTAGTCGGATTTGAAATATTCTTTTGATAAATGAAATAAATGAACGCTAGTCAACTGACTATTTGTAAATTCTTTATTATTTACCAAAAGTTTATAACTATTGTGCTACATTATTTCGAAACATATAGGACGTACCTTCCTACTGCGGTTGTCACCAATCATCTTCCATTTATAAAATTTAATGCATTTTTCAACACCCAACTCAAACTATTATTGTGTTTATGATATAACTATTGTGCATACTATTCTAATAAAATGTATCTACTTACTTATATCGTTAAAACAGTATATACATACCGAACCTCAAATTGTCCCATTTTCCATTTCAATTCACCATCGTGTCTGTTGTTATTTTTCATGTCCCTTGGGGCTTTTTAGTCATTTCCCATATTTTTCTGGAAGTAGATTAATCACAGCTTACGTATTACCCTCTACGCTAGCGCAAACTTTGATAGCCTTAAACTGCTTACACAGTGAATTATTTTCACAGAATTATAAGATAATTCCGTCGCTTGGCTGCGAATTTAAACAATTGGTGACATTTAACGAAATTAGTTTTGTTGTTTTGATGGAAGTTTTGTCCGATGCGAATTAAATTTAAGCAGACAAGTGACTGGCTCTAATAGAGTCCTGTCTGTGCTAAATGGCACAGCGCACCCTTTGTATTGCAGTAGAATGTCAGGAAGTTACCCTTTTATTCCCTTCTAGTCCAAATTTTATTTGCTTAAGAGCTAGAGTATATATTAGTTTCGGTAACCCTTTTGGACTATGTTGCAAGCCTTTAGTTTGCCAGTTAAAATTCCTTCTCAAGTACTTGCAAAGTTCTTCGGGGCATATTATTCATTTTCCATAATTCGCATCCAACCAAATTTTATTCCAAGTAATATAATGCTTCCACATTATTAAGGTTTTCTTTCTTGGTCTTGGGAATTGCAGTCTATTGATATAACTACCGCTAAAACCGATGAAACATTTTCACTTGCAATGCAATAGTAATCAAAGTGTCTACCTTCATTTTTTGCCAATGACGCTCAAATTTCATTTTATATAATTTTTTGACCTCAAAAGTAACTATCTAGACAAGTCACCTCCTGAATTCTGGAATAAATTAATTCGAAAACTTGAAAAGTACAATGTAAAATTAAAATAAATTATCTATCCTATTTCAAATGAGAGAATATGAAACACTAATGTATCTTTCGTCTTTAACCCAAATCGGTTTTTGAGAACGATTAAACATTTCTCATATGTGTCGTAATTATTTACATCCCATGGCTTGAACAGACTTATTGTAATAACCTGTACCCATTAAGCTCTTTTAAAAAATGATTTATGGTATAGAGGCAAGAGCTAATCTCAGTGGACATTGTCTAGGAACGCTTACTATCGGACATGTTACGTTTTATAGTTGCTTGATGTTTACCTAATAGTGACAATATTACTGATATATTAGTATAGATTAAGGATTAAACGTCGAATTGTAATCTCTATTTTATACTAATAATTTAGCCCCTAAGGCAAATTAGAATTAATCTGTACACATGAAGGTATTGTATGATAATACAAAAAAAGAATATCTGAAGCATCATGTTAATTATGGTTTGAAATCCTATGATTTGTTTAAATGTTTTGAAAAAAAAATTCGAAAGTTTTAATTTTCTTGTTAGTCGTTACTTACTAATAACTACTATGTATAATTTCCTAAATGTGCTTGTAAAAAATATACCCTCATTACTTATTTTGTAATTGCAATTTCGCAACAAACAAAGCTCATAATTAAAAGATAAGTCGTGCTTGTCTTGCCGCCATAAAATTTTATCTGCCCCTTGATGCGTGCCATGATTTTTAATTTAGAACAGGATTTTATGCTTATATTTTAGCATTCTTTGCGAATATTATGAAGCAGATAATTTTAATGTCGCACTTGCATACATAATATGCCTATTAGCCAAGCGAATAGATAAAAGGCATATAAAAATGCAAATTATTACTTTTATACGTTTCAAACAACCCATTTTAGAGATGTTACAAATGGATTTTTATTTTTATTTGTTAAATCTTGCTTAACGTATTGCAGATATAAGGTTTTCTGATATTTTTTTGTTATTAGTGAAGAAAGATCGGTCTTTTTTCTGCTGCAACATAATTTTTTGGAAGCCGTTAGCTGTAGTGAGAATGATGAAGGAAATTTGGAGAAAAAGATAAATTGCACGGAAATTTTTCTGGTCTGGATAGGACTAAATCAGGTAACCTTAATAGAACGTGATATGGGAAGGAATGATTTATTTAACTTGAACAAGCAAAATATTTAACTTGAACAAAATTATTAAGAGAGATTAGGAATTTTATAAAAAAATAATACTGTCCGTTATATTGGGGTAAGTTTTTAGACTGGAATAATAGTGAATTTGTAGTTCTGGTGATGCATAACTGATAGGGTCTCTTGATAGTAAAGAATTTCTGGTAAATTTGGTTATTTGTGTACTTTTGGCTTTTTGATTGTGAAAGTATGATTTCTAGGTACCTAGTAGAATCCATTTCACTCTCAAATACTTGTTATGGTTGTTTGTACACCCCATATCAGTTTCATAATTTGAAAATTTGAAACAATTTATTTTCGATCGGCTATTATAAGCAAATCAAAATACCGTGCAATAAAACTGTCAATTGTTTGTCTATTTCTATGGCCTGTTGTGCGATAAAATAAAAATGATATGGCCGATTTAACCGTATTTAACTAATTCGATTTTATTTATCGTCGAAGGTCATGGCATTTTAGCTAGAAATTTAATTTTGGTTGAAGCGGTATTTGCCGAATGAAATGAATTCTCTGCTGTTCATTTAGTCCCTAATTTTACTTTTAATTATGCCGATCTTGGTAATTAGACTGGTGTGGTAAGATTTTTCGTTTAGTTGTTAGGGGGTTGATTTAGGTCGTAAAATTTAATTTAATTAAAACGTTCAGTCTTTCACTTTGAACGGTATTGTTTTTTCCGTCCACTTATCCACTTAGCATTTGAAATGGAAAATGTTGCAGGACATTTTAATGCCATTTGTTATGTTATCGCGGAATTACACCAAGCCGAATGGTTTAGCCACAAAAATCAATAAAATAGGTAAAATGTTCGACTCATCTTCAACTTTCTCGATAAAAATTCCACTTAACTTTTCAATAAGAGGTTAAATAATATGACTCCGGAAAATTTAATAACGGCTCTTCTCCGAAACTTTTCACATAAATATAAGTTTTACTTCGGAAACTTAAAGAATGAATTCCGCTGGTTTCGAGTACAAATTTATCTTTGTTACCACCAAACGGTGAATCAATTACACCAGATAGAGAAAAATCGGTTTTCGAAAGACGCGGATGTGTAGAATAGAACACATTTATTTGTGTTTTGACATAATAAATGAGTGAACGCATATTGCCTGGATGGGTCTATGCATTATTATGTCATTTCCAATTCATTTTCACCAGCTGCAATTTGTTCGCATTCGTTCACGCCAAGTAGTTTGAGCTAAAGAAAGTAGAAAAAAATACGGAAACGTGACTTGATTCTTCTTATCTTAAATGGTTGGCGAATTAATTGTGTATCTACTGATATTGCATTTATACTTCAATATTATGTTCATTTAGTCATTAATTTATACAATTTACGTATCTTGTGGGGAAACTTGCCCCTTAATTTGGCAATTTTCTGAACAAACAAATTAGTTCCATAATTTAGAGCAACGAATAACGTTTAACCTAAATCTCAGATATTCAGAGATAACAGCTAATATCGCTTGTCGACAACTATATTCGCTTCGGCCAGCAAACCATTGTTAATGATGTTAGCAGACTTCCAAAAAACTTGTTTACTGCCAGGATGAAACTGTAATTACAAATAGATGGTACATTGACTCTACTGCTAGAATATTGATTGGAATTTTACTGGAGCTCAGCAGTTCTACCGCTGAATATGCTTGAAAAAGAATAATGATTGCCCACGGCTTTTGAAAATAATTGTTTTTAGGGCAATCGATCAACGCGCTCTATTAGCCATGTTTCCGCAAATTAATTTTTAATCTGCCCGAGTTTTATCTGGGAAAATAATTTCGGAATCACTTTAATTACGTTTCCAGCTTGCTTCCTAAATAGATAATTTTCAACTAATTAAAAATTATTTAATCATGGATCCTCTTTAGATAAGTTTTTAAGCCTGTCTACCTAAGCTAAGTCAACTAATTTTCAAGTGCATTTATAAGGAGAGCTTAATTAGTACTAGATATATTTTTTTAGTGGTTCAGAATCCTTGAGGAAAAACAAGTCTTTGGGATGGGAATATCTAAATTAACTGCCAATATACAGGGTGATTCAAAATTGGCCTCATTCCTCTGGAGGTGTTGTCTGGGGCTGTGTTAGGAGTACAGAAAAAATGGTAAACAAATTGCTACTATAAACTGAGAAATTTGCAAAACCCTATTTGAGAAAGAGAACAGCAATGTTTTTCAAGGAAATCTGCCTAATTAACATTAAGTAAATACCTGTTGCTTGGTAATTATTAAATAATCTGGTAACCATGGAATTACACAGAAAGTCACGATAAAATAGACAAGGAAAAGCGGAAAATTCAACAGGATTCGTTGATCGTCGGAAAGTACTTTTTCCAAATGTCAATTATTGTCCTCATAATCTCGAATTGAAATGTTTACAGTTTACAAATAAACACACATTTGAGCCTTTAACTCCAAACAAGTTAGTGCCTGTGTAATCTTATTATCCACTCTTATCGACCAGCTTCTCGTATTCGGTTAAGTAACTCCTGCTCAATTTGTACCGGTGGTCAGTAATCTATTAATATCTATCAAAAATCGCAATTTTTCTTTTTGAATGCTTAAGTATTCTAATATGCTCTCAATGACACATGAAACAATTTCAAAATAATACTTAATAACAAAGTTGAAATTCGATTATCAACTGTTCATAAATTCGAGAAATTATCGAAAAAACTGTTTTTATATTTGTCTCGTACTCTATAAGAGAGCCCATATTATTCCTTAAAAAGAATGACGCCAATTTTGAATTACCCTGTATATTTAAACAACAAATCTGGGAGTCGACGGGTAATGTTGATTTAAATAACCAGAATGGAGCTAGCAAAGACTAACTTCAAGTGTATAAATGCTTATTAAAGTGGTATCTTTTGAAGTTGCATTACGATGCTTCTATACTGTATACTTTCGGTGTGTTTGATAGAGCATGCCCATTTTAAATTTACCAGCGACTATTCAAATAAGGTATTTTCTTTGCTCTCATATTGTGTATTGTTTTACTTGTAAATCCAAAATTCCTTGTAGCTCCACGTTATTTATATTGGGAGAAAACGAGAATCGGATGCAGCAAGTTTTACAGATATTAACTTTTATTTTTAAATTAAGTTCGAAACAAGTCAACTGAAATTTTGCGTTAAATGGCAACACTATCAAGAGGCAGGTTATCAGTTATTCCGAGTTTTTAAAGCAGGAATGGAGCAAGTCGGTTACTTGCTCGATAATTTATGGGTAACAAAAGAAATTACATGGAGAACCTCGTTAATTGAATCGCGATTTTAATTTTTTTTAATGATGGCACATATTGTTGAGCTATCAGCAGGCACTATTTGATGTTCAAATGTTTCGGGCATTTATGAAGTAATGTCATATCCATAAAACATGTGTAATGATTTTCCAGGAAACTACATGCAAAACTGTGTATTGTTTCGAGAACAGAAAGAGCTCCCTCGTAAAAATAAATGATCCGGGACTGGTGTACAATGGTTTATATAGGCGATACTTCCGAGAAATGTTTTAAACTTGTTGTTTCGCTTCTGGTTTTCGAGTTTCAAATAATAAACTGCTAGGGGCAACTTACCATTTGCATGCGGATAGACATTTCCTTTAAAAGGCAATGCCAATTGGCACGTGGCATCTGTGTTCAACTTTATTATTAAGTTTATTAGAAGTTGCCAGCGTAAGTATTTCGAAATCGGGAAATTTAATAAAGCAAATATTGATCTTAACCATCAAATCAGCTCTTCTCGTTGCTAGGAAATGCTGTGTTGTGTAAATGTAGATGTTGGGTACAAATATCTCTCTGATTAAAAATTGAGAAACAGCAGACCAAAGCAAGTACCTACCTATCTTTTAATATTAGCGCGAACATTCCACCTTTACATTGCATTTATAAAACCCCATCTATTAGCTATACGTAGAACGAGGCAACGATATCTCATGTTTTTAGAGCCCCTCATACACCTATAACTTCTAAGAAGAAACACGATTACAAATGTACCAACTGTAAACTAGTTCTGAAAATGTTTGTCATTTATCTCAAAATTGATTTGCCAGAAGAGAACATCTTTAAAATCCTGGCTATAGAATTGTTTGAAACTTCGCCTTAGCACAATTAAAAGTCATAAGTTTTGGTTTCTCCTTTGTGGTCAACTATTGGTACAGACACAGACTTGTACAGACAGAGTGGTTTTTTAGTGCGATAGAGTCCATTATTTCCGATGGTGTTGAACTTTCGAGAAATAGTTTCATATAAAAGTTGTAGACGCACAAATTGCGCACATTTTAAAAATATCTTATATGATACAGAGTGCCTCAGAAAAGCGAGGAAAGATCAAAGTGTATTTTTTTTATATAGAACTGCCCATTTTTCATTAACTCGTGGAATGCAGCTTGAAGCGCTGCATATGCACCGTAAATTTTACGTTGTCAGATTATCGCCATTTTAGTAAAATTTTGATTAAAAACATGGTATCTAAAAATTCATTGTAGAAGAAAAAAAAAAGCATTTAAAGATACAAAAAATACGTCCTTCCAATCACCACAGATTCATTAAGAATTCTATTGAACCAAAATATCAATACATCGGACAGGGTGTGAACAAATGGAAGTACCTGTATATTCATACGTCATTAGATAGACAATTTACAAAGCTACGAAATTTGCATTTACACTTTAAGCTGTGAAATCAACCGTTTTCGAATTATGATTTATTTTATTTAAAAATTTCAAAAAGTTGCTACATTTTGTAAGGTGGCTATGGAAGTCAATAAATAAGTGTCAACATTTGAATTGTCATGTTTAATTGGCATTTACCATTTTATTAATTAACCATTTACCTAATTCTATCAAGCAAAGAATGTGGTATTTACATGATGGAGCTCCAGTTCACCATACAGCTCAAATTCATGAGTACCTAAATAACTAATTTCCTGAGAGGTGGACCTGTTCAGTGGCCACCGCGTTCACCCGATTTGACCAAAATGAATTTCTTTTCATGGGCTTACGTCAAAAACGAAGTCTATAAAATAACTCCAACTACAAAAGCTGACATGAAGTAACGAATCACAACTGTTTTTCGAAGCATTAATAATATTGTTCTAAACTGCGTTAGCGATTCATTTCAAAAACGTAAATATTAATAGTTGCTTAAATGTTAACGGAAATTATATTGAACATTTATTTTAAAATATAATTTTCTATTTTTATTTTTATAGACGTATGCAGTGTTATTGCATTTTCTGCTATTAAGTTCCATGCATTTTATAAAACATTGCACTTTTCTTCATTGATTATGTCMAGTATYATCAAATTTTGACACTTATTTACTGAATTCCATCTAAATTTTTCAATAAAATAATTTATAATTTGAAAACGGTTGATTCCACAGTTTAAAGTGTAAATGCAAATTTGTAACTTTGTAATTTGTCTATTGAATGACGTATTAATATACAGGGACTTCCATTTGCAAAACAACAGTTATATTGCGTTAACAGTTTTAGATTGAAGTCCATATTGTTGACACCCTGTAGAATGTATTGATATTTTGGTTCAATAGACTTCGTAGCGGATCTGTGGTGATTAAAAAGACGTATTTTTTTGTATCTTTAACTGCTTTCTTTGCTTYTACAATKAATTTTTAGATACCATGTTTTTAAGCAAAATTTTACTAAAATGGCGATAATCTGCCAACATCGCAAGTAACAAAAAAACTATTTAYGGTGCATATGCAGYGTTTAAAGCTGYATTCTACGAGCTAATGAAAAATGGGTTGTTCTATTTAAAAAAATACACTTTGATCTTGCCTCGCTTTTCTGAGTCACTCYGTATCATATRWGATATTTTTAAAATGTGCRCAMTTTGYGCGTCWACAAYTTTYATATGAAACTATTTYTCGAAAGTTCAACGCCAACGGAAATAATRGACTCTCTCGCRCTAAAAAACCACCCTGTATGTCATTWCACTCCCAGTGGCTTAAGGAAGTGAAGACGTKTCTGCATGTTWGCACTTTGTTATAATTTTATTTTGAAAATAGATCCYTTTTGTTACGYGCAATCTTTGTACATTTTCATGGCGGTTTCAAAATGCCTWTTAAAAACGTATTCTTGAATAGTATCAAATGCCGCTGCATTAGGGRAAATTTTCCATTATGTAGCGCGTCCGCTCAAGAAACATATTCAAGACTTTGTGCAGTGTAATTACACATTTTCCACACCGTTCGAATTGAGTATTCACAAAACGTAAAATCGTTCGCTGCGCCATCTGTCTGACGAGGCGCATTTGGAGATCAATTGACGGTGAATTTCGCTTGTGGGAAGTAATTTTTCTTAATGTCCTCTTTGGGGAAACCTGGCACTGCAGCTTCGTTTTCGTTATTGGATGGGTTTACAAAAGGAGTGTTTAACGACAATGTTCAATCTTGTATGAATTGCTTTTGTTCTTGATCAATAGCAACAAGCACAAATAAAAAGTCGGTAGTCAATAGCAGAATATGTTTACTTGCTTAAAGTAGTTCGTAATGGGTGATTAATCAAAGCGGGAATATTCCAAGAATTTGCTTATGCAAGCGATATTCTTGGTTACTCGTACAAATATCGAAGAGCTTTTTTACTTGTCTGTAAGATGACCAATGAAAAAATTCCTGGTCTTTCCTGGTTTCACTAGAAATCGTCGCGGAAGGACTCGAATACCTCTATAAGATTGTAAGCAGGTACGACACGCTATAACATTGTAATCTTTTTGATGGCATAAAGGCAATTCAATCTGCCTTAATGTTTCCAATTTGTTTTATAAATACAATGCATTTTCGTATTTTAAGTTATCTAAATGATTATGTACTATTTGTATTTCCTGTTTTAATATCTACCTATCTACCATTTAGGCATACTATTTTTAAACATCATTCGATTTGTATATTTTCTTGTGATTTTTGTTACCTCATAATTTATACGCGCCTGATCGGGATCAACCAGTTTGGATTTTCAAAGTGTTGAGATTATGCATAATACGTCGTCTGAATGTATTGCATTACATTTTAGTGGTGGTTTTCAGAAAAAAAGTTACTTTATTTATCTTATGAAAATGTCGATTATTTAAAAATTTTGTCTGTTAAAT